>NC_044206.1:26392318-26604818 GCF_900880675.1 Sparus aurata | reverse complement strand
TGATGACATCACAGTTCATCGTATCCATGACTCATCACTTTCAGTTTTTAGCATAAACTCAAACAGACTGTTCACTGAGTTGATGGATCAGGTGAAGTGGAGTCATTTTCTCATAAGCTTACATAGAGTCAGATTCATCTTTGAAACCAGTGGAGTCGCCACCTGCTGGCTGTCAGAACGGTTTCAGCGTTTGAACCCAGGAGTCGGAGCAGTTAGATAACGAGAGGCTTAACGACCTCAGGCCCGCCTCCCTGAACTCAACAACAGTTCTGCACCAGCTCGGCAGCATAAAACCCAGTTCTGCTTCTATTTTCTGTTCTGATACTTCCACAGAACCCACACTGTGTTCAGCTGAGCCGGGCTGTGTCCTCTGCAGGACACCGGGGAGCCGCTCAGGTTACCCATCAGCCATCTGTCGGACAGCAAATATGGCTTCTGGAATGGAAAGTAACCTCCAGTCGTCGGCCGGTTACCTGCCATCTGCTCAGAATGAGTCGACAAACTTTCCATCGGGCCGGTCTGGTTCTGACGCGTGCTCGCCCTCGGGCTGTCTGCTCAGTCGCACTTTGATGTGATTCTCCCTCTCCGAGCAGAACTCGGCTGTGCACTTGATCTTCACACTCAGCTCTTTTCTCTCCGTGCTCTCAGAACCGCCTGTTCTCTCGAGGACGCCATTTTAAAAACAATATTTTTTCGTAGTCTAAAAACTCATTACTTCATCTGCTGTTGACTCTAAACCTGATGTAGTCTGCGAGAGTCAGGAAACAATAAGCCAGCCGTTAAACTTCTGGTATTGATTCGTCCGCACAAATAATTTAAGGATGCATTCCAATCTGCTTGTGACCAGCCTCGGGGAAATAAAAAATTATTAAAGCGGTTCACAGCGACTTTACTTCATAAACTCACAGAGTTCTCCGACATTTATCTAGTGAGGGGACACGACAGAGACGGAGAGGGAGGACGGACCGTCATTCAGAATCATCATTCAGGCAGAACTTAACTAGGTCCGATGTTCAGAAAATGTGCAGCAGTTTTAAAAAGATGAAAGTGGGTCCTGATGTGACCACCCTGCTCCTGCTCCTGCTGCAGAGATAACGCCGTGATGTCATCTGAACCTGTCAGACAGCCGTTTGTGTTCGGACACAAACGGCTGATCGGGTCGAGTTTTTATCAAGCTGCCGCCGACTGACAGGCGAGATGAAGGTCAGGACACTCAGATACCTGAATCGATCTGCTGTCATCAGCTCACTGTGATCGCTGCTAGTATGACACATGCTGCCTTCAGAGTGTGAGTGTGTCTGTGTGTGTCTGTGTGTGTGTGTGTGTGTGTGTGTGTGTGTGTGTGTTTTACACTCTCTGGTACACTTCACACTTTAAGAGGAAGTAAGGATTGTATGATTTTGGAGCGTCATTCCCATCTCATCACATTCTGATGCTTCTGGACGGTTACCGACCCGTTCTACAATCCCAACACATCTGTATTTGATGAGTTGGAAAACCCAAATGATCAGTACCGGACTCAAAACACCTCTCTCTTCACTTTAACGCCTCCTTTCAGGAAGATGTAGGTGAAAATATGGAATATTAACAATCATATTTTCATTTGTGTTTAATCACCTTAAATTAAGTGTTTTGTTTTGTTGTTTGAGACCCAACATAGTGGAGACGAGGTGTGTTCAGTTGGTTACAATGTGCAGCCACACTGCTAGATGTCACTAAACCAACTGGACCTCTTAACAGGATTATTGATTTGTCATCAACAACAACAAGATGTTTCAAATCAGGGATCCATGATCTTTGTTTTTTTATGTGCAATATCGATATTGAGACATTTAGTCGAAAATATTGTGATGTTTGTTTTTGCTTTTGGAGATAATTTAAAAACATTTAGATATAAATTGTTTCTCTTGAAGCAGTCTAATTATTTTGATTAATCATGTATCACACAGAGATATGGAAACAGAGAAATGAGGGGCTGGAAATAAGCAATCACTCAATAAATTATGATCTTTTTTAACTGTCACTGAGTCTATGGATGATGATTCCTCAGTGTGAACAACTTCCAACTGTTCTCCTCAGTTTGTGTTGGTGAGGAGGAACCTGATCACTTCAGTCTCCTTCTGGATGAAATCAATCACAGACTTTAAACATCAGTGTTGGAAGAAAGTCTGCAGCATGTTGAACATCTGGTGGACAGACTGACACCAGGAGGCAGCACATTAATGCACATGCTCAGAAATATGACTTCAGGTGTCCACATACTTTTGGCCGTTGTTCCCTCGCTGTATGCAACAACAGCTCCTGCAGCAGCAGCAGCAGCAGCAGCAGCATCACGCTCAGCTCTGAGGGTTATCACCGTCATCCCGACCCGAGCTCACCGCCACCGCCTCACACCTTCTGCCCACATGGAAGCCCGCAGCCTCGACCGCAGGGCTCGGCCTCCACGGAGCGCTCCTCTAATTGCCGTCTTGTTACAAAGAGGATTACGGGACCAGTTGGGGACTCCGGCCAGCCAAAGGCAGATTATACTGGACATTATCGCGAAGGGAGGAGGGCTAAAGAAACACGCCGCTGCCAGAGAGCTTAATTTGTTCTACGGCGCCTCGCATGCATGAACATGTTACAAATCCCACTAATGAGGAGAAAAAGAAGAGGAGGAGGAGAGGAGGGGCTGAAGAAGAAAAAGACAGGAGGAAAAGGAAACTGAAGGAGGGTGATGGGGAAGGAAAAGAGGAAAGGAGGTCAGATAGAAGGAGAGGAAAAGAAGGTGAGGAAAGAAGGGGGATGTGAGGGTTTAGAAAAGAGATGGATGTTAGGAGGAGGAAAAGGAAAGAACAGAGAGAGGGCGATAAAAAGGGAAGGAGGACAACGACACAAGACAGGGCAAGAAAAGAGGAGAAGATGGAGAAGAAACCAGGAAAAGGGAGGGAAAAGAAATCCAGAGGGAGGTAAAGAGAAGACGAAAGGATGAATGAAACATTTGTGACAAAGTCTCAACTAGATGTTGATGAACTAAATAGTTTCCTGAAAAAAACGTGAGAAATAAATTAGATTATTTTTAATGATCTTTGTGCAGATCTACACTCTGTGCAGGAAGTCAGTCAGCCCAGGGGAAATAGTACGGAAAAGTTCCTGAGAGGCAGTTTAAAAAAATCAATTAAGGAGCTCAGCAAAACATGTTGTTGCATGTCATAAACATAGGGAGAGGAAAAAATCCAGATCTCAGCGGATGAATCAGCAGAATGTTTTGTCTTCACCTCTCAGGGATTCTGCGTCCTTCTACTGGCACTTTAACGATACAATATAAAAGGAGTTTGCTGTTGTGGACCATTAAGTTTCAGGTTTGGCCGTCCAAGAGAAAATGTTTGTGCCTGACAAACATGTGGAAAGTGCATCGACGTGTCTATCGATGTAAACGTGAGCAAAGCACTCAAGAGAACGTACGGAAAGACAAAGAAAGGAATAATAACACGACGAGGTGAGAGTGAGAACGAGACCTTCAAATATTCATCTTGAACGAACATGAAACACACGAAAACACAAACCTAAAAATATCATCACGCCGTAGTGTTTCCTTTAATCAGTGACAGATGCACTAACATCAGACTTGTTTACGTTGGAGTTTGTTTTTTTAAACCAGCTCAAGGAAAATGTTTGAGTTCTCCAGGGAACCAGCAGCTCAACGTGACCCACATCTGAAACACGTTCTCTCCAGAAACTCACCGTCAGGGAATGTATCCGAGTACTTTTTATCATGCAGCTGTACTGAAGTCACGCTGATTTAGAGTCATCAGGCCGAGATATTTCATAGATTTCAGATGAATTAATGGGTTCTTTGTCCGATTTATAACCTCTGATGGACCCGTTCAATAATCCACGAACAACCCGCAACAACTGTGTGCTCTGTTATGGATTTCATGCAGAAATGATGGACATTTAAGTGTGAATTAAGATGTACGGTCCATTATTTGTGGAACATAAATCGACATACACACACACACACACACACACACTCACACACACACACACACACACACACACTGTCACAGCAACAATACGCCTTCAACAGAGTACATCCATTACATTAACTTACTGCTGTTGACAGTTCAACACGCCCACTGCACCTGAGGTTGACTCCACACACACACCCACACACACACACACAGACACACACACACACACACACACACACACACACTACATGCTGCATCTGCAAACACAGTGTGTGCCGAGCGCTGTGAGTTAATCATTCAGAAAATAATTAAAATCAGTAAAGCAGAACAGATTGAATGAATGTGGAAAAAAAACCACAACATCCATGAGAGGATGTGTCGTCCCTGACCAGAGAGAGACAGGAAGGAAGGCAGGAAGGAAGACTGAAGGAAGGCAGGAAGGAAGGCAGGAAGGAAGGCAGGAAGGAAGACAGGAAGGAAGGCAGGAAGGAAGGCAGGAAGGAAGACAGGAAGGAAGGCAGGAAGGAAGGCAGGAAGGAAAGCAGGAAGGAAAGCAGGAAGGAAGGCAGGAAGGAAGACGGAAGGAAGACAGGAAGGAAGACAGGAAGGAAGGCAGGAAGGGAGACAGGAAGGAAGACAGGAAGGAAGACAGGAAGGAAGGCAGGAAGGGAGACAGGAAGGAAGGCAGGAAGGAAGACTGAAGGAAGACAGGAAGGAAGACAGGAAGGAAGACAGGAAGGAAGACAGGAAGGAAGGCAGGAAGGAAGGCAGGAAGGAAGACTGAAGGAAGACAGGAAGGAAGACAGGAAGGAAGGCAGGAAGGAAGGCAGGAAGGAAGACTGAAGGAAGACAGGAAGGAAGACAGGAAGGAAAGCAGGAAGGAAGACAGGAAGGAAGGCAGGAAGGAAAGCAGGAAGGAAAGCAGGAAGGAAGACGGAAGGAAGACAGGCAGGAAGGAAAGCAGGAAGGAAGGCAGGAAGGAAGACTGAAGGAAGGCAGGAAGGGAGACAGGAAGGAAGGCAGGAAGGAAGACAGGAAGGAAGGCAGGAAGAAAGGCAGGAAGGAGGGACGATGGGAAGGAAGACAGGAAGGAAGGCAGGAAGGAAGACAGGAATGAAGGCAGGAAGGAAGGCAGGAAGGAGGGACGATGGGAAGGAAGACAGGAAGAAAAAGGGAGGAAGTCAGGAAGGAAGAAAGGAAGGAAGAGAGGGAGGAAGGCAGGAATGAAGATAGATTGGAAGGAAGACAGGAAGAAAAGAGGGAAGAAGTCAGGAAGTAAGGATGGAAGACGGGAAGGAAGATGGGAATGAAGACAGGAAGGATGTCAAGAGGGAAGACAGGAAGTGAGACAGGAAGGAAGTCAGGAAGAAAGATAGAAAGTAAAAATAGGGAGGAAGACAGGAAATGAGACAATAAGGAAGTCAGGAATGAAGATAAAAAGGAATACAAGGAGGAAGATAGAAAGGAAAACATGAAGGAAGACAGGAAGAAAGTTATAAAGGAAGTCAGGAAGGAAGACTGGAAGGAGATCAGGGAGGAAGTCACAAAGGAAGTTGGAAAGGAAGACGGGAAGGAAGTCGGGTAGGAAGACGGGAAGGAAGACAGGAAGGAAGTCATTAAGGAGGTCAGATTGACTCACAGAAACAGACCTGATCTGTCCTCCAGTGCAGCCATTGGGCCAAAGCTTGTCTTGTCCTTCAGAGGATGAATCAACATGTCGGGTGTTAAAATCACAGCCCGACGTCTTCACAGTCGGTGTTGTAATGAACACCAGAGCCTCTGGGGGGAACTAGTGAGATCTTTGGACCTCACACGTTTAAATCAAACAGGCCTCAGAACATGGAAACAACAGATTTAGAGTATGTTCTGCACGACGAAGCCAGAAATAGATTTAGAAGTTCACACATGATGAAACAAAGAATATTTACACAGACACAACCTCCTGCATTGAGTCCAGCAGACAGACAGGCAGGCAGCTAATCTGGTGAGGAGAAGTAGTTCAGTAATAAAACGAGGAAGTACTGAGCAGGACAGATAAGAGGCAGGGCGAGGAGGAGGAGAGAGAGATAAGCAGAGGAGGGCAGCGTGGAGGAGCGAGGCCATCCACAAGAACAAAAGACTAATTTGAAGAGCGGCGAGCAGAAAGCTCTGGGGTCCGACGCTGACGAGTTCAACAATAATCAGAGTTTTTAAGAACTGACTGACGGGCTCCTGAGATGACGATTTAACATTTAAAGCTTCGGTTCTATTTCTGTCGGAGACGAGTGAAGTTTTTCTCGAGCGCCGCTGAATAAATATACCGCGGCTTTGTTCTGGGACCAGATATCTGCTGTTTGAAATGTAAAATGACTGACAACATGAAGACACTCGGAGACTTATTAAAGGATTTCTGCTCCTCCGATGAGAGCGCCGCGGAAAAAACAATTAAAATTCACTACTACTACAACCACTCCTGCACCCATGCTACTAATGAGAGTAGAAATGAATAAATAATGAATGAAAAATAATAAAATAAAGGATTTATAGAATGTATAAAATTGTATGGTGTGTAATGTTCCGTTGCATTTACACAAGGACGAGGACGAGGGATATTAAAAGCCATTTAAGTACTAGTGGAGATTTATTCTCCTTACTGGTGTGAAAACTGTGTAATACAATCTCATTTTACTGCAGCACATCGAGGAAAACACGATTTACTGATGGATTTTATCTGAACGCAAAACATCTGTAGATTCTGCTGCTCCGATTAATCAACTAAAAGACTAAATTGTTTGTTGAATCTGAATATTTTCTGGTTTTCTTTCCTCTTCTATGGCAGCAAACTGAATATCTTTGTGTTGTGGACGTCATCGTCGTCTTGGGAAACACTGATTGACGTTTTTCAACATTTTCAGACATTTTGTAGCCCAAACGACTGACTGATTAATCGACCGATTAATCGACAATGAGAATACAAACAGCACCCAATTCTGGACTTCTACAGACGCTTTGCTGTCGGCACCAATAACGTATTAAGGATCAATAATCCGACAGTGGAGACAAGTTGTAAACACTCTACTGAACTTGTAGGTCTACAGATCAACATGATGATTCATCTGGAGTCGCATTTGCGTCACCTGATGAACTTAAGTCCAGTGCTTACCCACTTTTAGCTCCATTTTTGGTCTCCACCACCAATTTCAAGCTCTTTCGTAGCTAGATACTCCACCATGTCCATCAGCTGATCAATAACTGTGGGACTGTTGGGTGTTCATACCAGCAGACAAGCTGAACATCCATTTGTTGTTGTGTTGATGATTGTTTGTGGACAGAAGGAGTGTTAGCACCTCGATCCTGATCCCACCGGCACGTTTCGTAGATTTGGAAGAGAGTGGAAGACAAACGCAACATGTTTTAATATCATCTTTCTCTTTAAAACTCAGCTGTTTGCAGGATGCATGTCAATGAAAGATGATGGTTTATTTTTCCGATTTGTCAAATTTTCTCACTGACGAACTTGTTTGCTTTTGTATTACACTGAGACTGTTTCATGTCCAGTTAAAAACTTCCTGTAAAGAGTGAGAATGACTCACTGATGCCACCAGAGTCCAAACCCAAACAGTTTGTATGTGGACAAACGAGGCAGCCAGCTGGTACACAGCTTCAACTCACTGATAACTACAACAACAAGCTCAAACAAACCCACGCAACCAACCAATAAAAACAAATTTTGTTCCGAGTCTTTGTCCAACAATCAGTCAGATTTGGCATCTCCGGGAGCGAGTGGAGTGAATCTGTTCGAGCAGGAAACAAGCAGGCGGACCATCTGAACTGTCACTGTGTTCGTCTCGGATCTCCAACCAGAGCTCGACCAAATCTCTCACCACCTTTCAGATCATTGCACTGATTTAAGTTTTCCTCCATCGAATGATGCAAGAATTGGAGCGTGATTTCGTAATGAATCACCTCCACCGCCTCAGACTTCATCGTGTGCTTTGACTTCAGCAGGTGATTTCCTAAAATTGCAGTGAAAGCTTTTGATCGCTCTGAGATTCGGTCTTCGTTGAAAAACGTTCGTTCTGTTTTGTATTCTAAATGGATCTCTCCAATTGTGATTAATTTTCTGGTATCAAACTACTGAGAAAAGAAGAAACAAACACCCCTCTCTCCTCTTATAAATCCAGAAGCACGATGTACTTTCTGTTGGTTAAGTGGTTCAGGCTGAATTTATCCTTTCAGCGCATAAATTTGACGTCTTAAATCCACCAAAAACTGCCAATAAAGACTGAGGAGATTATAGCTGTGGGAACAAGCAGAGGTGTGCGAGAGAGGGCGAGAGTTATTAAAGATGAATAGGAGGCGAGCGGTGACTGACAGCGGCGCTCGTGCTCCCAGCAGGCCCGGCGTGAATGTGATTATCCCGGGATAATGCTGTTTCCTCTTAGAATAGACCTCGGCCGTCTCAGAGGGGAAGGATTAGATTTAATTAGTCGCTGGCTCTGAACGGAGGAACACTCACACCTACACATCTACAACTTCAGTAACAAACAGGGCAGTGATGGAGGAGGGAGGGAGCCGGACCGCGGGGGGGCAGGAGGTGATGGAGGAGGTGGAGGGAGACCTTGTGGCCGGCGCTTTGTCGTTAAAAACCTCTTTTTCACCTTTCTCCTCCATTTATCTGCTTCACCTGGTTCCTTTTCCCTTTTCCTCCTGCTGCCCATCAATCACTCATCCTTCCTTTAGCACCAGTTACAGCAGATAAGCAGCCAGCAGATGAAGCTTTTTTGTGATTCAAGGTTCACGAATCGTCAAATCATTCTGAGGGATTGAAACAAAACAGGATGAATAACAGCGAGGAAACAAGGACATTCTCTCTTTCCATCTCTTCCATCTTTTTGTAAATTTTGGTACAAATCCCACCATCCACCATCCACCAGGGAGACAACATGTGACGATCACGTCCGCATGTATGAACCTCTTACCTCGATCAATCGTCTGATCGTCCCGGGTAACATCGTCATTTTCCCCTGTTATCAGTTCATCATCAGGCGGATGTTTTCTCGCGCCTACGGTGAGATAATTAAAGTTTTGTTTGAACCATCAATTTTTCTTTTGCACACGGCTACTGTTTCCCTCAGCAGAATAATTACCTTGGAATTAAAGATTGTAATGAATAAATAATTACAGATAATGTGATGTGAAACAGCGATACGAGCGTGTGTTGATGTTTCTGTTTTGATGTCGGGACGTATCGGACCTGGACCGCGATGGTCTCGTTTGCTGATGTGGCTCATTTAAGAAGCGTCGGTATCAAACTGAGACTGTTTCATCAATTAGTCTGATTAAATAAATAGCTAAATGTTAGTTTATGCCTTTATACAGCATTTCTATTTTAAAAACCTGCATTTAAGTGAGTGTTATGTGATCCACGGATGATGCTGGGAAGCGTATTCATCCCCTGAGGACACTGATCAGGTGTAATTGATTCTGATGAGGCAGTTTTGATTGGATTTTACCGAATACGTTGCTAATATTCTCCATGTGAGTGAGTTCAGGTGTCCCGAGCGGCTTCACGCTGCGGCGAGGACGGTTTATTCTGATGAGTAAATCTCATCTGTTTGATTTTTGTTGTGTTTTTCTGCTCTGATGTGACGTTTTTGACCAAAAGTGTCGTCGGAAGCTCGAAGCTGAACGCCACCAATCAGAACACTGTCTGCTAATCAAAGCTGTCCGATCGGCTGCATCGTCTCCAGAGCCAGAAAAAAATGCAGATTTTTCTTGTCAAAGCAATAAACTGACAGCTCCATGCAGTCAGCAGGGAGGTCTATTTATAGAATACACACACACACACACACACACACACACACACACACACACACACCCTGCAGATATAATATGATCAAGTGCATTACATCAAATCACATTAATGCACCTCGCCAAGAGAGTGGTGGGGTCAAGAGCAGTGTGTGTGTGTGTGTGTGTGTGTGTGTGTGTGTGCGTGTGTGTGCGCGTGTGTGTGTGTGTGTGTGTGTGTGTGTGTGTGTGTGTGTGTGTGTGTGTGTGTGTGTGTGTGTTTAAATGTCAAAGATAGAGAGCGAGAATTTGATACTCGTCGTGACATAATTCGGGTTTATTTGCTCATTTCACCTCAGTCACAGGTGAAAGTGTCTGGAGGAAGTGGAAAACAGCATCATTATATATTGGATGACATTACATTTAGTACCACTGGTGTCATATCAGGTTCACATCACATTTACAGGTGTGTGAGTCGGCTTTAATGGCGGGAGGTGGAAAGATGGTGGTGCGAGGCCAGAGAACGCCGCTCGAGGCTGAATTACAACATTTCTAATGAGGCGCCGACAGAATCCGGTATTTCAAGCACTAACCAGACCACAAGCCCGGCGCCACGACACAAAGACACATATGCATTGCCAACGTTTCTTCTGGTTATAAAGCTGAAGACACACAACATTCCCATGATGCCTTGCATGTCTGTAGTCATACAAACACACGAGGTAAAAAGGAAGCGGTGCCCTCTGGGAGTGTGTGAGGTTCAGAGGTTTGACGGGATCAGAGCTGGAGGACTTCTGTAGTTCCTGATCAAAGATGACACACACACACACACACACACACACACACACACACACACACACAGACACACACACAGACACACACACACACACACACACACACACACACACACACAGACACACACCAGACTCTCCTCTTTGAAGACAAAGCTGATGGGACTTAATGTTTGTTTCAGGAGTCAGAGGTGTGTGTGTGTGTGTGTGTGTGTGTGTGTGTGTGTGTGTGTGTGTGTGTGTGTGTGTGTGTGTGTGTGTGTCTTTTGATGCTGTACACATGGAGATATATATTGTTAGACTCGCTTGTGTTCGTGCATACAGAACAGTTCACGATCACGTCTGGTTTGGTGGAAATAAACCCTCCATTCATGCAGTCGAACATGAACATATTTTGGATCCACGCAGCGTTTTTCCACCTGATGCTGCTGCTGACAATCAGACTCAGCTGCATGGTAAAGAGCACACTTTAGCAGCAGGTAGAGGTTATACTGCCAGCTACAGTTTAGGAGGAACCTCAGATTAGTTGCTACTCTGCGGGGAACTCTTCACAAAGATGAAGCCAACTTTAGCCCTCAACAGCACTGCTCTGCTGGGAGCCGTTCTGGAACGCAGGTATAAATGCAGCAATCCAACTAAAATACCACACAGGTTGTCTAAATATGTTCTAATGATTGCACCTGTTCACAGAGTGACCTCTCAGCAGGTGTAATGAGGGCAATCACTTCAATCCAAAGAGTCCGTTTCTACTCAACCTGAGCTGCACTCGTGTCTGATCATGAGTCATGAGTGAAAACACCTGAAGACGAGGGAGCAGAAGAGGAGGAGAGAAATATACCAGCGAGAGCCGACTGTCGAGGCGGCAGAGAGCAGCAGAGGAGAGACGACGCAGAAGAAAGAGTTGATAAGAGCGGCGGAGCTGCACGTCTCCTCCTCTCGGCTTATCGGCCGGAGAGCAGCCGGTGTTCCTCGGCGGCGGAGTTCAGAAGTGAAGAGTCCCCCGACACACGCGAGCGAGCAGAAATCTTATCTGTGCCGAGGAACGATACGTCCTGCGTGCAAACTCTCCCACTGCAGACAACATGCTAGACTCATACAGCAATAAAGAGATCATGGAGGAGGAGGAGGAGTGTTCAGGATCTGTTTCTGAATTATTCTACTTTACATTTCCTCAGCAGCATCTCAAGATTTCCTATTTTTTCTCAGCAGTGTTGTTTTTTGTTTCCAGTCCTTCTCGGCCTGGACGGATCCGTCACACTCACAGACATGACTGTTTCTTACTTTGTGTTATCTGCACTCAGAGCAACTTACAGGAAGCACGGTGGTAATAAAACAAAAGGTCAGAGCTTTTAGACGGAGTGGGAGAGAAGATGGAAATCTAATTTTACAGATATCTGTACTTGAGGTATTCAGACACTTTGAAGAGTCTCTGAAGCAGGAAACCCGCCGTGTTACTTTGTCTAGAGAATTATTATCAGCATGGTCCATAAATGAATATAAGAACAGTGTGTGTGACCTGATGGTATCTGTGGCAGCAGGTACATGAAGGGTTACTCTCCTCCACTGTCAGGGATCAGAGGGAAATTAATTAAAAGATAAGACTGTAGTGTCGTGAAACTTTAAACAAAACAACGTGCCGTCATTATTTATAATGAACTTTACAAAAAAAAAGATGTTTCTGCTGCTTGTAATGAATTTTAATGTTGTTCTCCGTCCAGGATCGGCCCGCAGCGTAAACATAAATGAATTATATCCGCATAAAAGCAGTCATTTAAGCCTTTTAAAGCTTTTAAAGTGTCACAGTAACGCTCAGCCCATGAGGGACGATAGTTTGGCCAAAAAGTGGGAAAAGCACTTTTGAAGACAGACGGAGGAGTGAAGCTGCTGTTCAGCTCACATGCTGCTCACGCAACACCTCCTGTTCAGACATCCTGCGGATCAGATAGCGCTCCCGCATCAGAAAGATCTGGTAGAAATGAAACCACGAAGCATCACAGACTGATTTAATGCTTCTAACTGAAATGCAAATCTGATCTGGAACCAGCTCCTGTGTATAATCTACATCAGTAAGTGGTTGCAGGAGCAGCGTCTGCACGGTTTTTACTCGTGTGGCAAAGTGACGCTAAAACTTGATTTCAATCTTCCCGTCATGTGCCGACAGAAACAGGAAGTAGTGAGTTCCTTGGGATTCAACATGGACGGTCGTACAGACGGCTTAACGTGCAGTTGTAGCGTCTCTGATCCCGGATCAGACGTTCACATCCTCGTATCTGAACGACTAACAAGAAACTGAAATATGTAAATATATTTTCTCACTTGCTGCGACCTTGTGATCTGTTTTTATCCCCGTGCACAATATTTAACTCCTGATAAATAAATGATTACACACAATATCTAATATTTACAACTGCATCAGTGAACTGAAGATACAATTAAAGACACACACTGTGAAGTTAACAGGAAGTGCATGAAATATGAACTATATGAGCCGTTTTTTTTTTTTTAAATGGCTGAAAAACAAAGTATGCATCGCTTGATGTCTTTGAGCTTTATTTAACAGTAAATCCCTCAAAGTTGCTCCAAAGTGACAACGGTAAAAATTTAATCAAAGCATTTTTTCAAAGCAGACTGAAGACAAAGAATCCCTCTGTGATGCTTTCTCCACAACTCAGAGATAAACGTGTAACTTCCAGTAATGAAACATTTCTCAGAATGAATCTGGAGCCTCTCGGCGCCCGGCGGTGATGAAGCTGTGCTTGACAGATTCAAAAGGCCTTTTGTTGAGAAGAAGAAGGAAGTTTATTAATATGCAAACCAGACTCGTGGTGTCAGAGCTGTTTAGGAATACAAATGACAAAACCTTTACAGATGGCGCTCGTTTAAAACACTGACAATGAAGACAGAGCGACGCTCCGCCACTTCATTAAAGTCGACTTGTGTTGCAGTTTAGGCGACAACTCCGGATCACTTTAACAAACATGTCAGAGCAGGTCGAGAGGATTGTTCGCCCTGTTGCGTTAATTAAGGGGCGGGTCTTAATTAAGGACTCATTTCCCATGAAGCCCGTCACTTCCTACTCCTCCCAGCTCTCCACAGACAGACGCACTCTTCACTTCTTCGTTCTCTCTCTGAGACGTTTCCTTCCAAACCACTGAGCCCAGGTTTCTGTCTGCCCAACACAGATCCTGTGGGAGGATTTAAATCATTTCACAGCATCTTCACCTCTGCTCGCCTCGGTCAGAATTTCTCCCTGAAAACCTCTCCATTACTCTGCAGATACAGTCCAGTGACAGTGACGGAGAGAGCATGACGGAGAGAGAGAGGAGAGAGAAAAGGGCAGAGAGGAGAGAAACTCTGGCAGATGTTAGCAGTAACATTTCTTTCCTTCCCGATCGATGCAGAAAGCTGAACTTTGTGTGTCGGGTGATGCAGAGACCCGGCTGCACACGACTGACCCCGTATGGATGTTGTGTTATGGACGTCTTTAAGGTTACACAAGTCACCTGCTGTCTATAAATATTGGCTTCTTGTGCAGTTAAAAATCTGTTAAGTTGCATGCAGGTCTGCAGGACGCTGCCAGGAAGTAACCCGGCCCCTCCTCTAATAAATACTGTGGTATCGGCTCGGAGCGTGGACTCTGGGACAAACACTGACGCTCATTTAAAGAGGATTCAATCATGGATGTTTTGGATGTTGTCATACACGTTAGATCAAAAACTGCAGGCAACACCACCAGTTAAACTCTCTATAGAAAGGCAGTCACAGAAATCACTGTGAAATCATGTTGATCAAGAAAGGAAACAGAACCAGCAGGTTATCAGGTCCAACACCGTCGAACTGCAGCAGCTGCTCCGGGTCTGAAGCTTTAACATCCTCTTCCTGTTCTCCAGTTCAAAGCTGCTACATAAAGTCTAAAGACAGAAACATTGGAGGTAAATTTATGAAGCTATGATGACTCATCTGTTTGTAGTGTTAATTCACATGTTCCTCTGCGTGTGTCGGGTCTGTAACAACAGACTTATCAGAGTTGGTTCAGAACTATAATCAGAGGAACACCATGGAAAGAAACATCCATCAGAGCACAAACAGACAAAACAATTTCATACTTGAATAACAAATATATTGATCTATAAAGAATACTGATTGTTGCAGCCCTCTCAGGAACTAAACGTTCAGACACAATTGTTCAAGGTTGTTGAAGCTTTTTTCTTTTCTTTTTACTTTATTCTATTCTTTTTATTAACATCGGCCTGTTTGTTGCAGCTCCACTCTGTCTGTGTTTAGGTATCAAAAGAACATCAGTGAGCCTTTAAACCAACGAGCTGCAGGAGCAGACTGGAACATGTGCATGTAAAGGTCTGTTTCCCTCCGCAAGAACCTGCACGCATAGATACACAACTGACAGACAAATAACACTGTGCATATCCACACACACACACACACACACACACACACACACACACACACACACACACACACGCTCACTGCTATAATATCCAGTTCTATCAGGTTAGAGCAGGAATCAGATAATGACTTCTATCAAACAGCCCTCCAGAGTCAAATAAAACCTCCTCGTCTTCCTCCACAAGTAGCGTGTGTGTGTGTGTGTGTGTGTGTGTGTGTGTGTGTGTGTGTGTGTGTGTGTCTTGTGTGTCTTGTGTGTCTTGTGTGTGTGTGTGTGTGTGTGTAGGACAAAACCTTGGTAAGTCCATTGCAGCTTACGTAGGAGGATTTGTAGCAGCATAAAATTTACTGGATTTTGTGTCATTGTGTATGTATATACGTTTACAGTGTGTGTGTGTGTGTGTGTGTGTGTGTGTGCAGCTGTGTCCTGACAGAAAGTTAGCCTTCATGATCCGATGGCCTGAGACGTCGCTACCGCTGCTCGTAAATTGTCTCCTCAGGAGGACAGACAAGGAGAGGACACTGTGTGTGTGTGTGTGTGTGTGTGTGTGTGTGTGTGTGTGTGTGTGTGTGTGTGTGTGTGACAAACAGGAAGTCTTTCTTGTACCTTTGCATAGGAACGAGTCCAGTGACTGTGTCTGCTCTGAGCAGCAGGAGGCGTCACCGAGGAGCCGCAGATTTCTCTCTCACGGCCAGAACAAGTCCGGCAGTACGATACTCAGCTCTGATGTTCAGTAAGAATCATGTGATGACGATAAACTAAATTAACTTCAAGGTTCATTCATTGCTTACACTCCCAGAGAGGATGTCGGGCAGGACCACTGTTTGTTTCACATCCAGTCGCTCAATTAAAATGTTGGTATTTTCCATTCCCTCCTGGTGACGGCTTCCAAGACAAAGACAGCATTCAGTTTGACGAGGAGGTATGTGAAAATAAATCCCAGATAAGAAGCGAGCCAACCTGATGGTGAATCCCTCGTGCTGAGGACTCTGCAGGTCCTGAGGGTGGATGAAGATGATTTGCAGTGAATAGAAAGCAGCACATTAGAATGCAAACGCCATCAGAGTTCATGCCTCCTCTTTTCACACCGAGCAGTTTCACTGTCCGTCGACACCGTGACAACGTCTGTGTTTTGTCTCCAGCAGCATATTTATGGAAGGTAAGTAGCCATCAGCGCGCTCCATTACCCACTCACTGCTTCATTCTGCTCAGGTGCCCTGGGTTTGAACCGGGCTTTAGTCCTGAGTCAGCCTGCTGTCCTTCAGCCGCCCTGCTGAGGCTGAATGTGACACGGAGCAGGACCCCATCTGTCCGAGCCCCGAACCTGAGTCCAACCTGCGATAAGTGCCTCAGGAATGCTGAGGCGGAAGAGAAAAGCTGATGGCGTCACACGTTTTGAGATGAAAAATGGAGTTTGCCTAAAATAACCCAAGAAATCATCTGAACCGACCACAGACGATTCCCCTGACTCACTGAGAGGACGACACCAGCTGCTGCTCCTCAGACTGAGCCGCATGAAGGACGTTATGGACCGAAACCGCAGGCGAGGAACTCTGGAACTCAAAGACAGCGTGCAGAATACAGATGCAACTGGAATAAATGTCAGTTAAGTTTCTGCAAACCACTGAAACATTCACTTTGCACGTACCCTGATCACTTTGTAGACATTTCTACAACATGTATATGAGCTGACGTTCATGTCAGGATGGAGGTGAGTGAGACCACTGTTCCACACTGCGTTTCAACATCTGTAAGCGTGAAACCACTGGATGCTTTAAGCGAGACATCTGGATGTTTTCCAGTCACATTCATGGCAACAAAACCGGAGACAGTGAAACAAAAACAGGATTTTGGACAGGAAGTTGTCCGTGTTATTGAAAAACTGCACATCCTAATTCTAAACATGTTTTGACGATGTATTCTTGATAATCTCATCTTCATGACTCTTGTTTAATATTTCAGTGACTACATCTGAACATGCACGTCTCACCTGTCAAACACTGACGCGTGATAGTTAAGTTGAAACAGTTGAAGGTCACATACATATAAAACACACTCAGCTTCAGTCTGTGTCTGTAGATCAGCGGACCGGTTCTGACTGGATGAGCACTGAAAAAATCATTTCCCTCACATGAAGCTTCAGAAGTCGTTCAGGTGTAAAACTGCTAATTACTCCATCCTGTGTGAGAGCTATCTACATCATGGTCCTGTGAAAACTAACTCCTTCATACTCTATTATACAGAATGACCTTTAGATATCATTTCAGGAGTGCTGTGTGCCTATTCCTGCTGTCTGACGGCAAACGAAAGAAAAAAGTCCTATTTCACTCTCAGTTTCAAAAGAGTGAACTTCCATTAAGTTATATGAGGATTTTTTTGGAAGATCCATTAGCAGCGTTATCTGGTCCGCTGTGAGACTGTAGAAGTGAGAGAAAGATGCTTTGTAGAGAGTCTCAGACGCCGGATGTGGAAAAAAAAGGCACTTTGCATTTATCAACAGAGCCAAACTGACGGCACGGACTTCAACAGCAGCTACAAACAGGATTCTAGTCTTAAAATGTAAAGTTTGGTGCCGACTCTTCAGAGCATGAACGCTGGGAGAAGATGTCGACGCACTTCATCAGTCTGTGTGAATATCTGACTGGTTTACTGCATCAAATGTCACTTTAAATATTAGAGATTTAACACAAAGTTCTGATCTGATGCTCCTTTCATCCTGACTGACGTAAACTGGGTGAGACTGACTTCCAGCCAGCAGACAAACATAATATTTGTCACCATCTTGTGAGTTAGTCGACACCAGCAGCCTCTCAGACGTCACTCTGTATTGACAGTCAATCATATTTGCCCCAGCGAGCGGTGACAGCGGTCGCTGAACCCGGGAATCTGTCCAAAAATGGAAGTCCTCCACCCTGACAGCAAATCACAGTTTATGTGTTCTGGCCGCAGACTTTAGAGGTCCTGAGATCGTCGTGACCGCCTTAATTAAAGAATTATCCAGAATGTGAAGTTGAGTAGGACATCCGCTTTTAAAGAGTGCCGCGGGAACTCATTAATTCAACCACAAACCCACAATTTGGCTCCATCCATCCCCCAACTGGGCCGTCCTGCACGTCACACATTTGTCACTCAGCTTTAAACTATTAAAGTGCAAATTAAACTAATGTACGACCGGCTCTGATTGGCTCCTCGAGGGTGAGAACTCATTTACAAGCATCCCCTCCAGCAGCAGTGGGTCAAATCTCCTCCCATGAAACGTTTAAAGACCCTCGTAGTTCATCCGCAGTTGCTGATGCTGAACAGATGTGACCGGACATTTCCAACATGGCGTCTTCAGTTGTGGTGATTGTGGCAATCCTGGAATTATCACAGCGGCTGTTGTTATTTATCTGATACGGACAGAAAAGCACGGACACTCGCAATCCAGCCGTCCAGCAAACTCCCCCCAAAAATACAGCATCTTTAATAAGACGGCATTCAAAGTCCTCCCTGCTGTCTGCTGGCACTCCAACCATCAACTCTTTGTGCCTCCGTTCACATCTTCACTGTCACTGACTGTCCGTGCGTTCACCTCATGTTGAATGCGACCTTGACCTGGAGGTTGAAACACCTCTTCACTTGAATTCAGTCTATCGAGATGGAAAATTCACATTTCCACGCGAGCCTTTGACAGACGTCGTGTGAATGCCATCAGAAGTGTATTAAAGGCCGTCCTTGGCGTCGCGGAATGAGAATCCCCGCCATTTAAAAATACCGGAGAACGCTTTTACCATCTGACTGACACAGAAATGGGAGAAATTCTGATACTTTAAAAGCATAATAGGTAACTCAGCTGACAATATGATTACACTCTCACAGGCGGTGTCCTCAACGCTTCACGCTGACTTGAAGGGGAATTTGGGATTTTTTTCTGAAGCTCTCTGAGAGAGAGAATCTGCTGCATTTCTGAGCAGATATAAAACGGAACGTCTCCGTCGTTGCCGTGAATGTCGCCCGACAGATTTTCACATCAGTGATGCAAAATGTTGAATACAGTTAGAGATCCATTGTGGGCTCATACCGCTCCTCCTTCATCTTTCCATCCACACTTACTTCCCTCCTCTTCCCTCCTCTCATTAATAACAACAGCACACTCCGTTTCCATAACCCCGGGGTCTCCATCCTTCCCTCTCATGAAGACATATAAGCTACTTTCACTCATCGGGGTTAATTGAGGTGCTGTGAGGGATCACTGAGCGTCGGCATGGTGCGGTCAGCCCTGGGCGCCGGGGTCACGCCGAGCACGCCCGATCACTCGCCCTCTTCTCTGCAGCTGTAAACACAGAGCGTCACGGTGATAACACGTGTTCCTACACGACCGTTTCAGGCGGGGAGGAGGCTGCTCCGATCTGCAGCAGCAGACCCACAGCCTGTGGGCCGCATCAATGTTTAACACCCAGGTTAATATTCAATGTAGGTTTCCTGCCAAAAGCTTGATAAACAAATTATGAGAAAACAACGAGACGATATTCTCAGTTATTTTACTGGTAACTGCAGCGATGATCTGACTGTTTAAGGCTCGCCTGCCTGAGACGTTCAGGCTGTGTGGAAGGTCAAACGACAATATAATCACATCATGGTATCAAGCAAACAATCAGTGTCACGAGAGACGACTGTCAGTCTGTTTGTTCACAGCTTCAGTACCTCTGACATGTACGACGCTCGTCCTGTCAGGTTTGTGTTGGTCGTCTGGGAGCAGCCTGTGTGAGCGTTTCTGAACTATGTTTCCATCGACACTGATGCATGTGATTGTGTTATAAGAGTAGCGTGACTCACAGCGAGCGTGTTGTTTAGCGAGACAGACGGTGGCTGCGCTCAGGGCAGACGGTGTTCGTGACTGGAGCAGGGTGGAGGTGGTGGAGTCGTCTCGTGAAGGTTGCTGTTGGAATATAAATAAACACTGAAGCTCCTGTTTCGTGCTCTCCAGCTGCCGGGAGAGTCTGCGGGATTACAAACAGCAGCACGCTCTGATCCACATAAGTCGCAAAATGTTAATAAATATATATTTTGTATCTCTCACAGGGCAGCGGGACATCACAGTTGAAGCGTGAATCAAGGCTTCAGGTCACGTTAACACCCATGAGGCGCTGCAGGGAGCTGCTGCAGAGACACGATGTTCACAGACACTCTGAGAAACTGATGAGCGTTTTTAAATTATTCTAAACATTAAATGATTATTCAGCAAAAGCCCTCAAACAGATCAATAGTGAGAATAACCAGTGGCTGCAGACTTTAAAAGCCACATTTAAAGGATAAGTGTTGCTCGGCTCCCCCGTTCATGTTGCATCACAGCGACATTATTGTGAAGACTAAGTGTTTAAATGTGAATCTAGAGAAGAGGAGAACCAGCTCTGGGACCAGCGGCTCCCCTCACGCCTCAGCACTGAGCCCATCCTTGTGTTTTTCTCCGGTCCTGAGACTTGCATCATCCCTCCGGTTTCTCCTCAGCAGAGCAGCTGTTAGGCTCAAAGCTCTCGGGTCTCTGCCGGCCTTGAGATGTTCAACATCCACGGCTTTTATTCGTGAAGGAGGGCAGCGTGTGTCTGATTCTGAACCAGTGTTTTAATATACCAACACAGCCTCAGTCCCCCGCCTCCCACAGCACAGCTCATTAAGGATTCTGGGGGAGGCTGTGTGTGTGTGTGTGTGTGTGTGTGTGTGTGTGTAACCAGGCCTTGAGTGTATCAGACACACACACAGCCTCATGCACACACACTCTCTTGCCTCACCCCTTATCCAATCACACTTAAGGGTGGTGATGTTGTCCATTAGCATTTGACTGGCTTTGCTGATGCTAGCAGAAAAATGTTAGCAGCCGTCTTCTCTCTCTCTCTCTCACACACACACACACACACACACACACACACACACACACACACACACACACACACACACACACACACACACACACACACACACACACACACACACACACACACACACACACACACACACACAGTGCCCTCACTTATACCCTTGAGAGATTCATTAGCAGATCACAGTGGAGGACTACACCACACTTGGAGGAAGAGGAGCAGGATGTAGCTTTTTGGCTCGAGTGAAGGTGTGTTTGAGGTGTGCAGCTCGTTCAGAGAAGGAAGCACGGGAGTCTCGATATGTTTCCTTCAGCAGGTCAAGTAGAGTCAGACACAGTCCTTAGTTAAGGTTTAGTTACAGGTGATGCTGCAGTCTCACCTGCAGCATCCGCAGAGAAACGACAAGGTATCAGTACCTGTCTGATGATGATATTATCGTCCAGTGTCTCTAAAAACTGGAGGATTCAGAACCGGTTGTTATTTCAAGGAGAAGATATCTTCACTTTCACCTTAGCTAACATTTATTCTGCTGATATAGCAGCCAACAAACAAACAAACAAACAAACAAACAAACAAACAATAACCTCCTTGGCGCAGATTGTTTAACGTGCAAGTTAAAAATGCAAATCTCCTGTTGGGTAGACTGACGTGTCGTTCAGTTCAGGAGTTCAGCAGAAGAACAGCGACAAGGAAAAAACAAGAACACAGAGAAGAAACGAGAAGAAGAACAGACAAAGGTTTTAATATGATGAAAGCAAATGTGAATCTTCAAAGGAGGGAGGCAGTAAGCTGAGCAGCGGAGCCCAAAATGGAAGAACGTCAAGTACCAGTGCCTCAACAGCACCACAGTTCAAAGTGACGTTCCACCTCTGTTCTCTGTGTGACATTTTCAGCCCAGTCAAAACCTCCGACTACATAAAGCCAATTATGAATAAAGCCTGACTCCCCCTCAGAGCTCTTTCACTACTCAACTAAACCGTCAGGCACCGTGTTGGCATCTTTTAAACCCTCAGACTCAATGATTTAACGCTCACACTGAGTTTCCTGGATTCTACATCTTTGTCTCTCAGTCCTCACATTAAACACAGGGTTGTTTTTAAGTGTAAATGCTCCCACAATGTTTCCAAAGACAAACGTCTCTCTGACTGAGATCAGGAGCAGCAGCGGCGGCGCCTCAGTTTCTCGGGCTGACTTCCTGTTTCGGTTCCACTTCAGACGTTTATTTTCCTCCTTGCTGCTCAGAAATGGGCTTAAAGCAGCACACAATGCACTGAATGACAGTGCGGGCAGACACTGGAGGGAAACTTCTAATACACTTACACGCTATAATGTACTTGGACACACACACACACAAACACACACACACACACACACACACACACACACACACACACAAACACACACAGCTAAAGGCGTAGAGGAACACTTCCCTTCTTTGATCGTACGCTTGTGTTCACTGTCTGTTTGTTGTGTAATGATGTGGACAGAAATAGGTGTGTGTGTGTGTGTGTGTGTGTGTGTGTGTATGTGTGTTTTGTTGCACAGTAACATACGATGTGTGTGTGGTTGTGTGTTGCCATGGCGACGCGGCAGAGTTATCGCTGCGTCTGCTTGTGGCAATGTTAATTCAACTAATATGGCTGAGTGGAGACACACATCCAGCCTGCTGATGAGGGGAGGAGAGAGCGAGGATGGATCTGAATGCAGCAGGAGAAGAGAGAGAGAGGAAGGAAGGAAGGAAGGAAGGAAGGAAGGAAGGGAGGAAGTGAAGTCGCCCAAAAGGGATGGAAATAAAAAGGAGGAAGGAGAGGGATGGAGGCGACGGCACAGGGAGGAGACAGGGAGGAAGCAATAAAAGCACGGCATCAGTAACTGCGTGCATTTTTTGGCAAATATTTACTTCCTTATCCCAGAGAACTTTAAATCATCATGAAAACATTTTGGCAGCGAGCGACAGGGACCAGCGACAAGCTGAAACTAACAAAAATGTCGTCCTAAAACTGTAGAAGAACCACATACTTCCTGCACTTCAATTAGAAAGACACTGTGGTGTATTGTATTATTGTGTACGGATGTGTAATAATGTATTAATGATCACAGAATCGCTGTATCATGATACTGTCGTCATCGTGGCCAGTGGATGGTGAATTAATGAACCATGAGTGACTGTGATTCCCAACCAGAGACAGGATCAGAAGTTACACGGTAGCACTGATTAAACACAACATTTAGCACCATGCTGCTACATGCTACATGCTACATGCTACACGGCATTTGAAGTTGAGCTCAACTTCTTTGCAGATGATGCTGCTTTTTCCTGAAGCCTCCGTCAGCCCTGCTGCTGTGTTGATTGCACAACGTGACACCGTCAGTCTGGAACCAGGTTCAGCTTCGTGTTTCATGTAGAAACGACACCCTGAAAAGCCGTTTCATGGAGCCTCGTTAAAAGAATTGGGGAAGCAGCAGAGGAGGAATCGGTAAATGTTAAAATTACCATTATCTCGTCTGCTCAGTGACAATGTAGTGGGAACGTAGGAGCGAGTGGCAGATAAGCGAGCCCTCGGCCTGCAGTGGTTTGATGTATAATAGCTGCGATGTGTTATGAAGCTCTCTAAGCATTCATTAGGCCTTCATGCCTCCGCAGTTTTTGCAATTATTGTTGACCTTTAAGAGGAGGGATTGATTCTCTGCACAAAGCGTGTGGCTGCGCTGCTCAGGAGGCAGAATGCATCTGTTATACTGGAGGCCCAGACACACACACACACACACACACACACACACACAGTCATGAATACAACACAAACACACACACACACAGGCACAAATTCTTCTCCCAGAGGCTCCTTCTATGTTTCTGTCACAAAATATCAAACTGATGAACTGGAAAGCCATTTAGTTTGGGTACAATAGTGAGAGTGGATAGTGAGGAAGGGAACCGGAGTAGGAGGAGTTGTAAACCACATCCCGGAGGTCTTCATGGGTCAAAAAGTTGGGCCCTGATCCAGAACAGACTTGTGGGAAACCAATCCGACACATTTTCTATTTCTTGTTTCCCAGTGTGACAGTGAGTCAGCTGTGATTCATCCCACGTTTTGACACACAGATCTGAGAGCTGCAGTGAAAGACTGAGACACAACCAGGCCAGCTTACATGTAATCTGGACCCGGCCCAGCTCAGGTCCCGGGTCTGGCCACTAAAAAAAGGACACGGGAAGTCCATCAGCGAACATTTCTTAAAAGTGGGCTGACATGTCACGAGGTAGCCACGCCTGAAAGCACTCTGACTGGGAGCAGCAGTTTAAAGACTGACGGAGACAAATAAACGGTTTTAAAAATCAGGAGGAGTTCAGGTCATTTTCTCATAAGCTTACATACAAGCAGACCTTTTTTTTTTTTCCACAACAGTAGATTTATCCCCTGCCGGTCATTAAAATTCAGTTTAAAGGCACTTTCACATTGAAATGTTGAGCAGCACACAGTCTTAATGATTTAACTTTAAAAATTATTACCAACATAAAACTATGAGTGCGGATCAGACTGCTGGGAGAGAGCAACGCCCCCCAGAAGAATCATTGCCTCCTCCTCCTCCTCCTCCTCCTCCAGCTTTCCTACTCCCCTCCATCCCTTTACGACCTGGTCTATCGCCATGGCAACAGGCTAAACACAGGGGCGGTTTGGGGTAAGCATCACTCAGCCGATATTTATCACCCACTTAGGCTTTATGGCCTTATGATGAGAAATCATCAACGGAGAGATCTCTGCGTGTGTGTGCGTGTGTGTGTGTGTGTGTGTGTGTGTGTGTGTGTGTGTGTGTGTGTGTGTGTGTGTGTGTGTGTGTGTGTGTGTGTTGGTTTGCGGTTGCAGGTGCAAACGTTTATTATGTGTGAGGAAGGAAGGGGAAGAAATAATAATAAAGGAACCAGGAAAGATGAAAAGAACAAAAAAAAGGACAGAAAGAAAACTAAATGTGCTTCTGTAATAATTCTGTCTCTTCCTCTTCTTCTCTTCTTACGTTTGTTTCCTTTTCAGTCTGTTTTCCACTTCTTTAATCTCGTTTGTCTCGGGTTAGCGCTGCTCTTCCTTCTCTCTCCTCTGTCCTGCTTTAGAAAAGGTTTGCCTGGTTTGAACTGGCTCCACTAGTTTCTACTGATTACCAGTAACTCATCATCACTTAGGAAACTTTCTGCTACATGCCTGTCAGCACTGAGTTTGGAGAGCAACAGTGAGAGCTCAGGTACGACTCTGCTGGTCTGTGTGTGCCGTCGGCTCTGCGGTGAGGCAGGTTTTGATAGATTGTTCCGGACATTCATCTAATGAGTCGTTCAGGTTTTCCTCCCGTTAGAGAGGCCTGTCGCTTCCGCTAAACGAGGCCTGTGATTGGTCGGGACACGGCCTGGCCGCCTGCTGCGTCCCGTGCCTGACGGACCAACAGCTCAGCTCTCCGTCGCTCCATCACACCGACGTATTCAGGTTCCTCAAGTCAAAAACTAGACCTCAGTCTGGATAGACGACATTAGGAATGTCTTCCCAACCTGAATGCACTCAGAGTAAAGTTCTTAATACATTTCAGACAAACTGGACCAGAAGTTGAACCATCCAATCAACAAACAGTGTCTTTAACTGGTTACCTGCAACCACCTGAAGATATATCAGCCACAAAACACTGATATGTTGAAACTTTCTTTAGGTTCAGTTTCCAGTTTTATGTCTTGACGCCGCTGTGCTTCTGCTCTGGTAAAAGACAGGTTATATTTAGTCTTGAATCACCTCTCACGACTGGAAGAATGTCCCGATGTCTCGTTAGAAATATGGAACAGCCGTTACCGCCAAAACAAAATACAGATGTTAAAACCGTCTGGAACAGCGGTCTCTCGCTCACCAGGCTGATATAAAAGTTCAGCTTATATATGTGTAAGGGGAATATAATGAGACACAAGTTTGATCATATCTGTCACATACAGTCACTGATTATTCACGGATGTTTGTGGAGGATCTAGTTAACAGAATTTCTACATTTTCTGTGGAAATGCAAACAACTGTCGTTGCTCTGAGCCGTACAGACTGTTACATCCAGCTCTACCAGCTTGTTCAGTGACTGCGTTGGTGCACTGAAGCTTCTTCTGCTTCCTCCTGGTGTGTTACAACCATCTGGAGCTGTGTGGAACAGTCTGAGGCAGCGAGTCAACCCAACCGGGGACTGTAATCATATTTAATCCACTTCATGGCTGAAGGTCTGGGGAGTTTTAACATGGGCTGGTTTTCACCACTGATCCCCGACCTGAACCTCATCCAGCACCTGTGGGATGAACCAGAGGACCAGTAGGAGCTCGTTAACTCAAGTCCGGATGGGAGAAGATCTCATTAGCGGGTTTCATGTGTGGTGAGAATCCTGAACCCAGAAGGGTGGAGGCTGCTCTGCTCATGTGTCCCATCAGGGGGGTCGTGTTCAGTGATGCTCTGTATACTGTGATGTTATCCAGATCAGATCTTCTTAAAAATCATCATCCTCCTACTCGGCTGTCTGAATCTTGCAGCGTCTGGTTGTTCTGCCGGCCTCCTCCTCACTGTCTCTCTCTCTTCCTCTCTGTGTTTTATGAGTGTGCAGGTCTATAAAGCAGACAGCAAAACGTGCTGACATCGATGTTCTCTGTCGATTCGCTCCCCAAAAATACACCCTGGGCTAAAAACAGAGCGGGACCCGGCCAACGGAGAGAGAGAGGGGGGGACGATCTTTAAACACACCGAGTCTGATGTGGGTTATCTGCACTCTGCTGTGCACCCTCACTGTTTGTCCTTCTGTTTAACGGGGAGGCATAAAGTAATGTTGGCACAGAGTTTGTGAGCCGCTTTCAAGGTTTGAAAAATGAGTCGGTTTGAGGTTTGGAGAGGAAGCAGGACGACAGAGACAGGAAGCGCCCGGGAATCTCTGGCAATCTTATAATGTCAGCAGAGCTAAAACGGGAAGGAAACATTTAATCTTCTGGTTTTTTTTAGATTTGCCAGAAGTTAACTTTTATTTAGAAGTCTAAACTTTAACCGTCAGAAAAATATTAAAGATGTGGTTAATATTTTGTTGTTTGGACTTTTGCAAACACAGACAGACAGAAATATGTTCAGACTTTCATGCGAATTACAAACTTGTGAGGAAGCTTCCGAGCCAGAGACCACTGGTCATTTCTTAATCGGACATCCATGTTTGTGGGGACAAAACCAGGTAATTCAAGCCAAAATAAGTTCTGTTTCATGCCTCAACCTGACCAGACCACAAGCACAGCGCTGTCATCACATGAAATTGTAAATTCAACCTACAGGACGTTCATGTTGAAACATAAATGTCTTTAAATGTCCTCAGTTTGCAGACACGTACATTGCCAGCATTTATTTTTCTGATTTGCCTGCAAATAAATAAAGTGAAGCTGATGGATCAGATGGAAGTGGAGCCCTGAAAGGTGAACACTGAGGTACAGATGATAAACCATTAGAGGGAATAAGGGAGTTTATTTGAAAAGATTAAGCTCACATCAGCGCCCGCCTCCTCTCTCCCCCGCTGCTGGAACTGAATGCATTTTGTCATACGGGGTTTATTTTATCTGATCAGCCTCATCAGAGCGTCCCGAGGGCTCTTTATCTTGTTTAAAATGAAAAGGTTTACAAATGTGTTGTCCGGCGCTGTAACAGACGCCCATTCATCTTAGAACGGGGACAGAAAAGCCTGTTTTTTTTCCCTGTTCTCTTCACAAACACTGATGAAAGAGACAACAGAAAAACCCATTAAGTCGCAGATGCATCTGGGACGAAAGGTTAGACGAGAGCGAGGCGAGGCTTTATGATGATGCAGCCATTTAAAGATTCAGTCTTTGCTCACTTACATCACCAGTTTAAAGGTCGGCGTTAACCCTCCGCACGCTCTCATCCCCACAGCGTGCCGTTCAGCAGCGCTGGCTCTGAGCTCACGCTGCTGCTGAAGTACGCTCCGTGATTACACCGTATTATTTCCCGGCTTCAAAGGCTTTCATAGAGAGCACTGGAGATTCAAATGAGGGGCAGACACACACCTTCAAAGCCTTTAATCATACTTTTGCACCTCACGCTGGTCCGTTAATTCTGTGATTCTTAATGGAAATGGAACGAAACACGGTGAAATGTGACCTCTGCCGGGACCTGCCGGGTGTGTGTGGACAGACGGCCGACCAATCGGAGCAGCCGCTTGCTTTGAATGTGGATGATCAAAGTGCGGATCAGATGAAGCTGAAACGAGAGTCTTCACAAGAGAAGCTCGTCGAAGCTCCTCCAGAGTTAACGACAGCAGCCACAACGACAGCATTTACACGTCTAATTATACATGCATGAAGACTGCTTCTAGCATGTGTGTGTGTGTGTGTGTGTGTGTGTGTGTGTGTGTGTGTGTGTGTGTGTGCCATGTGAGAGTCCATGCTGTGATATGATGAGGATTTGCTCCCACGCATGGAAATTAGCTCGAATGGACCAATACTGACGATGTGTGAGTGGGTGCACAAGTGTGTGTGTGTGTGTGTGTGTGTGTGTGTGTGTGTGTGTGTGTGTGTGTGTGTGTGTGTGTGGTATCATTTTTTTCATGCATCAAACTCTGCTCTAATAATACTATTTTGACTGCTGCTTTAAAATAAGTCGTTAGTGAATAAAACCATCCTACACGAAGGTTAAAACACTTGTACGTGTTTGAATTCTGCACTACAGAACGGCACTCTTGGCAGCACAATGACATTTATAGAAAGTGTGTTACATTTATCACGATCACAGAACATGTGAGTGACAGGTGACGAGGATGCCAAGCCGGTGACCACTGTTCTAGTCTGCGTTTTGACATTTTTAATCGTGAAACCATTTGAGATGCAAGAGTATTCAGCCGTGTTTGTAGCAGCAAAACTGGGTGTTTTTATTGAGTCCTCGGGACCAAAACAGATATTTAAATGTGAAATATTCTGCTTTCTGAAGCCGAGCAAAAGGATTTTGTGCCTAAACCAAACCAGAGTGTAAGCACAGCGTTGTAGCAAGAGAAAATTGATGAGTGAACTGTAAGAAATATAAAGTTTTGACGTTTCTGTGATTTATTCTGGCGGCTGGGTCGACCCGGCTGATGGAGCACACGTAATGTAACAACCATCCTGAGAAAAATGAGAGTTTCGAACATTTTGAACATAATTTTGAATTTAAATTGCAGAGTTCTGACATCACAGCTGCACGCTCTGACCTCTTGCACTCGTTCATTACTCCGACAGACATGAAACTTTCTCCAAACAACACTTAGAAAAGTCTCATCTCAGGAGTTTTCACTGTGAGCCTCGAGGCAGGTAACAACTCGGAAATTGTGTCGCCGTGTAATAACACACTGGATGTACAGTACATGCACGTCTGCATGCACCTGCAGCACTTGCTCTCATTATTTCAGGACTATCTTTGTCAGCAGAAAGTTAATAGAGATCCTGATACAGACGCTGTCTCCTCCAATCCCGTCACTTCGAGTCGGCTTCTCACACTCGCTCTGAGAACACAGACACCGAATGACCTCTGGAATTATGGGAAATAATGACAAAATGCGAAACAGAGGAAGAGGATTTCAAAGTGGAACTGGCGTTAAATGAAAAGGACGGCCGAGGACGAGGAGGAGGAGCAGAGAGGAGGACGCCGAGGTGGAGACAGAGGAGGAAGACGGGATGGTCGAGGAAGGTGAGAGAAGAAAGGAAGAGTGAGGAAGTTTCACAAAGGAGAGTTTAAGAGACCTTTTTATGCAGCTCAGAGTCGAGTTTAAGACCAATTTAAAGAGCAAAATAAAAGAGGAGCGGCTCTCAGCTCCGGCTGCCGTTCGAGTGAACAGGTAATTAAAGATGTGGGGCGATAAATGGGCAGAATAACAGAGAGGACAGCAGGTTAACCCTCGGGCCACCGGCTGCAGGCAGATCTGACTCCACCAATATAATTGTCTTATTATCTGAAAAGAAGTTTGAGATCCTTCCAAAATTTCTTAACTTTTGTTAATAGACTTCTCCTCTTTAAACCCACGCCTCCTCCGGACTCCCTCCGTCCAGTCGTGAGCTGATAATGAATGTTTCAGGTGGAGTTAAAAACACTTCAGCTGCGGACGGACGCTGCTTGTTTCAAACTGTGTCGGTAGAAACAAACCGACCTCCAGGATCCAGATCACTGCTCCTATAAAAGCACATCAGGTTCACTTACTTTGCTTCCTCTTGTTATCAAAATAATCATCTCGACCTGAGAGAGAAAACTACGACACGCAGGAGAATACACTCGTATATCACTCTCAGCCTGACGTGATGAACATGGATTTTGTCTTTCATAGCTGTTGACAGTATTTTCTGCTTCACGTAGCGACGGAGATATAAAACGTTCCCTCAGTAAAAACCTCAGACTCTTCATCCAACGTTCAGATATCCAATCACGGATTGTAAAATCATCATCTGCACGTATTTCAACATATTTCACTCTGTTCACCTGCAGTGACTCATCAATCAATCATAAAAATGCAGCTGCCAACTCTCGAGTGCTTTACGGTGACTCGTTAACACTCCACCGTCCTCATGCTGTATCACATCGGTTTCATTGATAAGGTAAAAAAGCAAAATGTCTCTGTAAAGGTGTTTTGTTGAGCTGATGAGGACTGAAACTCGGCTGGTCTCACGGTTGATGTGGCGTCCTCTCCTAATAACCTGCTGCACGCCGCCGCGTTCTGACGTGATTATTTTTTAATTGTTTTGTTTTATCGCAGCTGTCTGCTAAAAGGTTAGCCTTTAATAAATAAATGATGGATGGATTCCCTCCTCTGTCTCTCGTATAGAAGAATGTTTTTCTTTCAACACGTCTCTGTGTGAAGCGACACGACAGCAGTCAGAAAAGAGGAGGGCTGCAAAGTGTTGTCTTGAAAAACTCCTCCATCTCCGGCTGCTTCTCAGGAGCTCTCGGCTGTAATTGGGGGGTTTTTTTCCTGCCGTAATCCAGCTCTGACGGCTACTTATCCTTCACGGAACAAGCAGCAGCCATCTTGGTAATGAGAGGCCACGCGGCTGGCTCTGACACCTAATGGTTTTGTCTCATGAAGCGGAGTTGTTTTAATGACATCGGGAAGTCCTCACCTCCGGTTCTGACCTCGGCTGCGTCGTCTTTATTTTTAATAGCTCAGAGTTTCTCCTCCTGCGACACATCTTTCTGTTTTAAGCAATAAGCACGCGAGGACAATATCCACGCAGAGAGCGTTTACTGCATGAGATAATGAAGTTTAACACAGTTTGAAGTCAGAAAACTTCCTGCATGAATAACTGAAATATCCCCGAAAAATATCCCCAAACTGCAACAACACTTTCTTTTTTTTTTTTCCTCCAGCGGCACAATGGGAGCTCAGAGAAATGGATAAGAGGGAAAGATTGCAAAAGATTACTGGAAACAAGTCTTTTTCTTCTGCTCGCTTATCGACTGAGCTATTCAATAAAATGGCTGCCATCATTTTGTGAATTGCAGAATCTAGTTGAACTGCTTCAAAAAATCGGGAGGGGAGCAGAAAACAGCCGAGCGGCTCAACCGGTGATTTAACGGCGCCGTGAAAATGGGTTTCAGATTGTAATTTTCCTAATTTTCCTGCGTGGCTCGGGCATGAAACAGGACTGGAGAGGCTCGAGTGAAGAGGGGGAGAAGTTTGAAGTGATTACTGTTTTTCTGCTGTTCAGTCCTGCAGAAAAAGTCGCGACAAACGGACACTTAGAGCAGCGCCGCTCGTCTGTGTGGAGGCCCGGTCCAGTCAGAGGCAGCGAGCGTGTTACTGCACGACTTCAGGAGATCACAAGTCAGCAAAGTCTTTGAAAAGAGGATTATTTAAGTCATACAAACATCAAAATCCCATCGCAGGAAGAGTTTGATTATGAGTAAGAGCTCAGGATTCGACATGACGACACTGAGAGACAAACAGGGAGAAGTTCCAGTTTCTAATGTCGGTTGTTGATTACTCGATTACTTTCCAGACAACACGGCGTTCCAGTGACGCTGTCTGTCTCAGGCAGGTGTGATCTTCAGGATGTGGACGACTCTGTAAAAGCCCAGCGGTGGGAGAATCTCTCGGTTGTCGGACCAGAGAGATTATTTATTGATTTTCATCTTGTTGATCCGTCCGACATGAAGCGGACGCCTGAGACTGCAGAGCAGCAGAACGGTCTTTTATTGTGACAGTTTATGATCTGTTGGTTTAATAATCTCAGCGGGAAAAACCAAACTCACAGCGAAGTCGTCGGTGTGGATTTAAAAGGACTTTTGTGAGTGAGCATGTAGTCAAAAAGTACTTGTTTTAGTTACTAATGTACGTCTTGAATTTCAGGAATTTGTATTTTGCTTTAACTTTTATTTTTTACCAGTTAAAGATGCTGATGCTGCATTTCTGATTCAGTATAGTTACATATAGTCAATAAAATGAAAAGATAATCACGTATGTTATCTTATATATCTATTTATAAGTGAACATTACAGCTGATCACTCATGTGAAGCCCTCGCTGTGTTTCAGGTCGCCATGGAGTTTATTCTGAGAGGACTCAAGTGTTTTGGTGGTTTGAACTCCGGAGACGAGAAGCAGACCACATGAAAAGCTTTTTAAAAAGTAGCTTCGATCTTTTTAAGCATTTGAAAAGAAAGACTTTGTGTGAGTTTTCCATCAGAGTGTTTTTGACTTGTATTTGTTTTCTGTTTTTCATCTTTTATAAAAGTGCAGCTAATCAAATTATCTGCCTGATATTTCCACAGATCCTCGCACGCAGTCTTAATCATCAAACTGCAGACAGAAACACGTTGGATTCATTTTGTTTCTTTAGCAGAATATTTAACTTGGATTTGAGCAAAAAGAAAGAAGAAGGAACCAGTCGGAGAATAATTAAAAAAAACATGATTAAAAACAGAACGAGGGGGTGTGAGAGGTACCGGAGTGTGACGCGCTGAAGGAATTTACCCATCACACACACACAAACCCACACACACACACACACACACACACACACACACACACACACTAGCAGCTCTCTGTGCGGCTGACTGATAAAAGCCCTGATGAACTCTGATCACTTAACGCCTCGCACACACACAAACATTAAAAGTACACATGGACGGCTAATCCACTTCTACTTCCTCTGTCGCTGTGTGTGTGTGTGTGTGTGTGTGTGTGTGTGTGTGTGTGTTCATGCAGGGCTTTTGTTCAGCTGCAGTTAAGTGCAGATGAAAGGAACGAGCTGATGTTGGCAGCTGGAGATGAAACAGACTTCACATCAGTCTTCTCAGAAGTCGTACCTGCTTTTATTTCTCCTGTCAGCGTCATTATGAAAAGCTCCGTTTGTTGCTTTTATAACACAGAAAACATCTTCAGTTCAGGGACAAGTTTACAGGAACAGGCTGAGAGTTGAATTGTTGCTGGAGATGCTGCCTGAAATCAAAAACTAAAAAACCAAGCTCGTCACTAAAAAGGAGTTTAAATCCTGAATATGATGTAAAGTCTCAATGTGAGTAATAGCGCAAAAGGAGAGAAAGACGGATGGATGGATGGATGGATGGATGGATGGGTGGATGGATGGATGGATGGATGGATGGATGGATGGATGGATGGAGTGAGAGGACGGTGTGACTGTTAGTGTCCTACCAGCAGCTGCAGAGTTTCACACACATCCTCAGTTTCTCCAGCAGTCTGCCAGTTACTGAACTCATTCATCTGCAGCTGAACCTCCTTCAGGCTGTGTGTGTGTGTGTGTGTGTGTGTGTGTGTGTATATGTGTGTGTGTGTGTGTGTGTGTGTGTGTTAGGGTGACCTGGAAACACACGGTTGAGTCAGCGAGGACCCGCTCACCAAGCTAAAGGCAGCTAACTACATTTAGCAGCAGTTAGCACTTATTTTAGCAGCACCGCTACCGATATCTGTCCCACAGGAAACTCCATAAATCTCCTCGGTACTCTGAGCGACACCCGTCTTCATTCTCCGGGGCATCGAGAACGTCATCGAGAGCGTTCGTTAGCTTCTACTTTAGCAACATATATTTTCTCCGTGATCCAGTTGCACCAAAATCCCTGAATAAAGTTATAAAGTTGTGTTTGTGCACGGTAGCTGTGAGGACTCGTCCCGAGCAACACTCGGCTCTGGCAGCTTATTGGACATAAAATGAAGATACGTCCGCAAGTGCAGGACGAGTCGGCAACGTTTTAATTATGTGTCAGGAAGTTCCGAACTTCAAAACAGCTTTTAGCCACCATTAGACATGAGAACGGTGTTCATGTGCGATACGAAGCAATCAACTTGTGATCTCTGGACTTCATGCGTCTGCTTGGAACGATTTCATGGTTCCTTTTTGATGGTTTCATAAAGTTTTAACCATCAAGCTACTTCAGTTGCTCTGCAAACGAGAAGGAATTTTGCCGTGACATCTCTCTGAACATGAAGCCATCATCTCACCACCAGGCTGTTACAAACACACTCTCCTGACATTATGAGGAAGCGCCTGGCTGTGAGTGAAATGCCACCACCTGCTGTGTGAGTGCACGCCGTCAGCGCTGGCGGTAAACTACAGAAACGATCCGTCACATACTTCCTGACACAGATCGACAGCAGCGGCTTTAAAATGAATCGACGTCTCAGTTAAACGCTACAAGCAGCACAACCGATCGAACCAAAATCAAATACTGATCGTTAACCGTGGAGGAAGCACATTAAAGATTCATCGGATTCATTGCATTCATCAAATGTACTGAGAGTTTTTGCCATTAGATGATATTTTCAAATTAAACTAAAGAGTTTTGTTGTGTCTCTCTAAACAAGAGGCACTCCGGCTGCCTCATCACCACAGCGGATCAAAAACAGTGAGTATTTGCTAATGTGCTCCTTAATTAAGGTGATTACACGTTAATCAGGTTGTGTTTTTATGTCAACTGCTTGACTTTTTAAAAGCTTGAATGAGATTAAAGGTTCCAACTGAATCACCTGGATACTAAATGTACAGTTTATTAGCGAAGGTCGTTGTCTTGTGATCCAGCAGAAGGTCGACTGAGCAGGAAACTAGGCTTATTTTTACACTTTCATACACAATGCTATCAAGATTCAGCAGAAATATCAGAAATTGAAAATGCATTCTTATAGTTAGTGGCCGGTTCAGGACAGGAAGGTGATTAAAACCACCCAGAACATCACTGGTACCATCTACAGAGCATCAGTGTTATTGGAGAACTAAGATGTCTGCACCCAGCCACAGTCTGTTCACCCTGCTGCCGTCTGACAACAGATAAAGTATCTGCTGCCGTACCACCAGACTACACAGCAGCTTCACTCCTGAACTCAACACTCCACCATGAATAGTTTGTTTCTGACTGATTGTTGCAGGATTACACAAACTTACACAACACTTCATAAAACTGTTCTCTGTAAACACAGTTTGCTTGCAAATGATTGCATTCTGGTTTTATTTAAACAGTATACCATATTTTGGGTAAAATGTTGTATTTTTGTAAAATGTCCGAGCAGCTTCACTCCTCAGGCTGTGAGAGTCCTGAACTCATCGTCACCACTCCACAATGAATAGTTTGTTTCTGACTTTCAGCTCAATCAAGACTGCCATCAATTAAGTTTCAGGGTTTCCTCTACATGTAATTGACTGTGGCGCACCGCCACGGCAAAATAAAAGCCGCCACACCTTAAAAATTCAGGCATAAATAAATCTAGCGTTAGAGAAAGGAAATATTTTACCGTCGTCTTCCACCGCAGTATTTGACGTTAACTAGCATGTTGGATATTTAGCTTGATAATTAGCTAGAGGATTAAAATGGTCACTTAGAGCAGAGTCCTGCACGGGTCTTATTTTGCAAACTCGCCCGAACCCGCCATACTTATAACCGCATCCGATCCGTTTTCCGACAGTAGCACAAATTACATTCCGTACCCAAGCCAACCCGCTATAAATTGATACCGACGTCCGAAGGAAAATTGGACGGACGCAATTTTTCAAAGTGAAAGTAAGCCAGCGTGGGTAATGGGAGTTCTGGGAGGGCGCAAGCACGCATTAATGAGCTCATATGAAATGTAAATGCTTATCATTTGTGTCGCTAATAATGACTGATGATAAGTGACGCCTTGAAAATGGCAATCGTAAAACACGACCCGCCTCTCCAGGCGTCCGACCCGATCGGCATCTGTGTCCGACACAGTACATTATTTTTCACCCGTGCAGGACTCTGACTTGGATAACTCCTCTCTTAAAACAAATAATAAGTGAGTTCATGATGGCTATGTGAGAGCATTATAACCAGAGGAAAAAAAAAATTTAAATTCCCTAAGTAGCCTATGACACAAGTATAAATATTACAGTATGATGACCCAAACTGTATTCCCCCCCGCCCCCCCCCCCCCCCCAACGCCACAGTCTCAGAAAATACTGGAGGAAACACTGAGTTTAATCAAATCTGTGTTTTCATACCAAAGGTGGAGAACAGAGAACATTTAAAATGGGAAAACAGTCTCCAATCGCTAACAACTGACTTCATCTCTACCATTATTATTATTATTATTACTACAACAGGATAATTGAGGTGTTTTTCATATTTTTGGACAATAATTGAGGTGTTTTTCATATTTTTGGACAATGATGGAGCTCCATCGCACAGAAGAATGAGACACACAAGCTTTGATATGTGTTAAAAAGATCCATTCATCCACAGTCATGGGACTGAAGAATGAACACAGAATATCAGTAAACCTGGGAGCAACCTGAGGGCAATTTAAATGTACCAACATGTCAGATTCTCTTAAAAAGAGTCAAAAGAAACACAAACGGGTCGACTGACTCAGATGGAAAATGGCAATTATTGTCAGTTTATGTGTGACCTATAATTAATGGCAATTACCACAGCTATCGCCATAGCAACAACGTCTGACGAGCGATGGAAGATGTGTGTGGAAATTTGTCATTTTACACCCTCGCGTGGAGACGGTGTCGCGTGGCGGTCACAGAATTTGTTTCTGGAGGTTAACTGACACATGAGAGCTGCTGAAGAGTTTAACAGCAACACAAACATCCGGCTGTAAATCATCCAGAGAGGACAAAACTATTCGACTTTGAATGGTTGATGCAGAGCGTCCTTGAGGGTAGACGCACGAGGAAGGACGAAACACTGATTGTCTGATCGGAGCAGCTAAAGGGAAGCGAGGACGCTCAGTGAACCGACCCGTACAGAGCGAGCTGAAGGAAGTGAGGCGGACCTGCTTCCTCTGAACAACAAACTCATTCTGGATTTATATTCCAGCTTCATGTAGATGAGGCACAATTAGAATCAGCTTGACAGAATATAAATACACTCTTCCAGCAGACAGCGTGTTTTAAAATTAAGCCGTATGATTCCTGATCCGCTGATTGTTATGTTGATGACGGACACAGTCGCTGTCTGGAAGGAGAAAACAAAGAAATACATTTGAGTGTTTTGTAGCCAGCCGACGCAACACGGACATGAAGAGGAAACATCCGTCAGACAAACGAGCTTCAACTCTGAATTCTGACAATGTCGCCATAGTTTTGGCTGAAGGAGTTTGTTCTGAGCGGACTGAAGTGTTTTGGTAGTTGGAGTGAGATTTGGAGGCGAGGTGAAGTGTTTGGCTTTCGATGCTTGCAAGCAGTTACAAAAAAAAACACCCTCTCCATCCAGTATTTTTAATACTTTTCAGACCGTTTTCCTATCTCAGTGCAGCCTGACGGTTCCATCTACTCAGGAAATTCAATTATATGACAACAGGGTTCAATATTAACAATTTCTTTTTTAAGAAATCAGTTAGAAATCTACCATCTGATATATTGTACGTTAGTTTATTCATTAAAAAAGTTTACAAATCAACAGCAAGTTAACTTTCATGTTAATATTATTCTCCATGCGACAAACTCCACCCAGTTAACTCCCGTTTCCAAGATAATTAAAATGTTTAATGCTTCAGCTACTGACGTCTTTACCCAACGCCATTTCCTGACGAGCGCCTCCATCATCAGCTCCAGAATAAAACATATACCTGCTACACGATCGGACAGGTGAGCTGCTGGCTTTACTTGCCAGGTGTGTTATTTTACTCGCCGCCTTGTTGAGTCCCGCAATACAATACTGTTTTCCATCTATCTAAACATTTAACATGTGGTAATTACTTTAAAATATGTAACTCAGTGCAGCAGCAGTGTGAGGATTCACTGATTTTCTTCGTCATCTGTGAGAGTTGATGACGAGTCTTTGGGTTATTCCAACGGTCGAGACGACACAGCTCTGGGAAATTATGAGGAGCAATTTTAAAAATATATTTTATATCTGATTTATATCATTACAAGTAGTTACAGTCTTTTATACATGAAAAAATCATCTATGATCTATAATTCAAAACAACTTTGTAACAGCACGTCCGAATGAAACTATTTTTAAGCTGCTTAAATGTTTAAACTTTTTCTGTCAAACAGTTTCTGCTTCAGCTGAACTGTTTTATCTGATAATCGCTGCTGATTTTGAGACTGTTCGTGTGGTCAGAGTGGGAAATGAGAGCGAGGGACGCCGATGGAAAACACAAAGAGGCAGAGCAGCGGAGGAGGATGTCCCGTCCTAATCAGTCTTGTCAGCCGCTCCTGCCTTCTCATCCAGATAATGCACCTCCGTCCAAGGTGAAGACATCACCTCTGACAAACCCGGCACTCGCTGCCAGATTAATTTCTGCAGACTATCCCTTTAAGTGCCACTACCCCCGAACATTAATCCAGCCTAAAATCAAGAGATGACGCCTTCACCAAAAACCCTGCAACAACAAATCCAGCCATCAGTAAAAATCAGGGACATTTATATCTGAGCACGACGACCGCAGAGCGCCGTGGCTTCTCCCCAACGCCACATAAATTGCCAGCGTCCTCCGAGGCGTGCTGGACGAGGAACACAGCGACGGCTTATTAAACAATCAAAGTGGCAATTTTGCTTCGCGCTCAGTGTCATTGTTTGCACTTTCTGGAGGGTGTTAGCCACAATGAGAGCGTTTAAATGCACTCAGAAAAAGTGTTAAAGCGGCGTCGGTTCAGCAGCTCCTCTGTCACAAGGTCGACAGCTCGAGTAGCCATCGGAGGAACGTGACGGAGAAACGCTCCTGCCGCCTACAATTATCTCTCAGTTCCATCTGAATAAATGGCTGCAACACCATACCTGCATAAAAGTCTACAAGTATTTGTTTTAATGTGTTCCACATGACCAGAGGAAGCAGAGAAGAGGCTGTGAAATGGAAAAGAACCACAGTTATACTGAATTTGAACCTCAGCTCAAAAAGTGGAGGTTTTCTAGGGTATTTTTTGCCCATAACGATTCCACAGCCACCATTTTCCAAAGCATCCATCAGTTGGTAGATTGATTTTCTTCCTGCCAGCAGCCACTGGCAGCAGCTCTCAGCGTCTTACTGCTGGCAGCTGCTGGAGCATCCATGAAAAGCATAAAAGCTCCCAACTCCAACTGCACCACCACGTAATGATAATGCAGCTCTGACCAAACAGTGAAACATGAATAAAATGTGCACCATGATGGATCACCCCACAAAAAAAAAAAAAAAAAGTCTTTGCAATTCAAATACTGTTCAGACTGCAGGGTTTCTGCCAGAGAGAGCGAGGACAGAAAACAAAAATACAAAGTCAGTGGATGGAGCTGAAACCTGTTTCTTACTGCAGTTTACAGATTTGAAGCCGCTGTGTTGGAGCGCTGTGACTTTAAGAGCTCAGACTGAAGGAAAAAGACAAATATCAGCCCAAAGACTCATGAAACATAAATGAAGCTGCGTGTGTCCCAGCAGGCAACACTTCACATTAATTACTTAATATCTGGCATTTAACATTTTTAGGAAATTAAGCTAGAAATGTCCCTTTTTTTTCCCATCTCTGTCTCTGTTTGGTAACAATATTCTCCCTTTTTTTTTCATTTTGTCGAGCAATTAGGTTTTACTGTGAGAGCATTAGCAAATGGGGTCAGAAGAATCAATCTGAATAACACTGTGTAATGAAAAAATAGTGCCGCTTATAATGCTTAACATAATGGAAGGCCATAACTGGCAATCAGCATAAATTATTCAAAATGCTTAAGATGAGCGAGCCACTTAACCTCCGACTGCTGCAGCAGGGCTGGACGGGAACTGGTCTGAGAACAGTGTGTGTGTGTGTGTGTGTGTGTGTGTGTGTGTGTGTGTGTGTGTGTGTGTGTGTGTGTGTGTGTGTGAGTGATTGGATGGAAATGTGTCTCTGTGGTGCACATAGTTATTTTATTGCAGCCGCTATAAGGGTACTTTTGAGTCCTGCAGTGAGTACATGGGATTTTTAACAGAAACCATCAGTCGTACAAAATTCCTGACATAATTCTAAGATAAGCTGAGTTAAGAGCAGTAAACTTAAGTGTTCCTACGTTCAGTACGATCACCGTCTGCCCTAAAGTCTCACAGAAGTAGAAAAGGAAAGCAGCAATCGTGTTGAAGATCAGAAATTTGGATTTTGGTCGAAACGTATCAGCAATAAAGCTGATAAACCCTGAAACAGAATGACAGAAAGTCCAAACACAGCCAGCTGAAGAGCGACAGTCTCAGGAGGAAACACACCTTTATGGGATTCACCTCATCGAGCTGTAACCTCCCCAAAGCATCGCGCTCGGTTTACAAGGTTGTTTTAATAAATCAGACGCTGATGCATCTTTATAAGGACATATACTGACATGAGGTCGGGTCTGGGGAAAATATTCATCGGATCAATCGACGACGACAGTGTAGAACAGGGCTACGACGAGCCAGTATTCATATTTCATGTGATCTGAGCACACGTGCACAGTTTAAATCCAGTAACAGCGAGTGTGTGCATGTTTAAACGTGTGTTTGATGCATAATGTACCGAAAACCACAGGCGGGCGCTTTGAAACGGGGCGAGACAAGAAGTCACGTCACGCTGGAAATGTATTCGCCTGCTGCAGACAAAGACACTTCAAAGACAGAGAGAGAGAGAGAGAGCCTTCCCTCCTCTCTCTCTCTGTCATGTATTCCCATCTTCATTTAATCATTCCTGTTTGCAAGTCTGACTCACAGTTTCTCTGCTTCCCAGCCTCCCCCTCTCTCTCTCAGTCCGTCCACTTACCCGTCTGTTTTTTTGCTGAACTCTGACGTTCATTCATCTCCAGTAATGAGACTACAGGCTAAATTCACTGAAAGACCTCCGGATGTAGTATGTCAGTGTCAGCGGTCAGGTGAATGCATAGACGAAGGCCAGACATGTCATGACACGCAGCTCCTGTTCATCAGCCCAATTACATGTCTGAGTGATATGTATGAGAGTGTGTGTCATCCTGTAGGCGGCATGTCATTTACACAAATGTGTGTAAAAACACGGCTGCAGGAGGTGAACGTGAGAGAAAAAACCTCTCGAGCGCTGAGACGGAACCGAACAACTCCACAGACGGTCAGAACTTCAGCAGGATGCTTCAGATATACATAATTAGCTCAAATTAGGATGCAAACACTGCTGAAGTGAGCTGCAGGCGGTCAAAAGTCTGCAGGATTATCGGACCCCTCGTCCATCAGGAGGTTCTGATCCGACCTCCTTCACTGTGTTGAACTGATGTGAAAGTGTGTTTCACTGGTGAGACGAGGTGCATGTTTGAAGTGAAGGGGGCTCGCTTCACATCCTTCAGCATCACTGGAGAACAGCAGGGCACTCGCAGCAGGTGGAAGTGAAGCACGGCCAGATGTGTGTTCTGATTTGTTTGCTGTGAACCCATCTGGGCCTCAACTTAAAAATGGTCTCGTCTATGAATGAGATGCTTTAGTGCAGGGGAGGGGGGATGTGGATCTGCCTGAGGGAGAAAACACCTTAAAAACAGCTATTTTTTGAATGGAGTTTGGTCTGTTTACTCGGTACATCTCCTGGAGCAGAAGGGTTTTTAAATCAGGTATTTGGGAAGATTCATTTGATCTGAAGACTGAAAAATCAATGAAATTATTTGTATCTGGTCTTAACAAGTTTTTATTCTTTCAAGTTTATATCATTCTTTATCCTAACATTGTAATCCTGTTAGTAATCTCTGCTTTTAAACAAAAGGTCTGTAATCTCCTGATATTGATGATCCTGTTATTTATTATTCGACATTAATAATTCTCATAAATTGAGTTGACCCGCATTTTAAAACCTTTAAAAAAAAGGTGCAGTATGCGAGAATTGGCCACCTCTTATATTCAACCGATAGCTAGCTCAGTTAGCCATGCAGCTAGCAGTCAGAACCGGGAGCTAGAAGCTAGCTGGTTTATTGCTAACAAAGACATCGTTAATATATGGTCTAAACTCTTGTTTCTTCACATTGTTTTGATCATTTTTGTTAATTTTACTGATACTGTTTTATCACATTTTAAATAGTAATTGTCACATATTGCTCCTTTAACACTACAAAGTAAAATAAAAGTCAACACATTCACAGCGACACACACCCGCTCACAAAGATTTATATCATGAAATAAAAACCGGTTTTAAATGGTTCCTGTGATTATACGACACTACTGGAGCAGATGTAAATAGTTAAAGTGCAGAGAGACGTCCTCTGTTTCCACCTGCTTCACTGTCTTCATGTTCTGAGTTTATAGTTCCACCGCTCGAGTATAAAAACACATCAAATATGGCCGCCGTCTTCATAAAGACCAGTCGTGTCCAGCTGGTTCTGACTGGCTGCAAATCTACCAGTAGATTGAATTAAGTGGCGGGTAGATGAGTTGGATTCTGGTTGCTAAAACGCCACAACACACACACACACACACACACACACACACACAGACACACACACTCTCCAGTCTCTTAACTCGTCGATCTGATTAGTTGTATATCGGTCCATCTGTCTGTCTCACACACACAGTTAGGAATCAAATGAAGCAGACCTCATAAACATTTACAACACGCACACAAACTGACAAAACAACCACACAAACACCGCGGCTCTCCTCCTCTATCTGTATCTGATAAACACACACACACTCAGAGACAGACAGATAAATATGGATTTATGTGACTGCAGGCCTTCATTTTTCAAATCCACAGACACACACACACACACAGAGACATACAGACACACACAGCTGTTATTGAGCACTGCGGTCACGCCACACAAACAACAACAACCAGATTTCATCGAGTCACAATGCAGAACCGGTCTGCAGTGTGATGCAGTTCGACACTCGACGCCTTTTCAAACAAGTTTATACAGCCAGACAGGAAGAGCGGCGGTCTGTTGTGAAGACTAACGCTCGACACACCAAGAGAAAAGAAAAGAAAAGAAAAGAAAAAAAAACACTGCAGCAAAATGACAAAACATCTCCTCCGAGAGAAAATCCACCTCAAATCCACATTCTCTGGCGCCGGGTGTTCTCTCCCTGCAGCGCGTCAACGGACGCTGTGTTTTTTCATATTTGTTTGGTTGTCGGACTCTCTGAACGTTCTGTACCTGCCAGATTTCAACACATTTTCCTGCCAACGAGATGTTTACAATCGTACCGGACTCTAAATGATGGCTGATCGGCTGCCAGCTCACTGACACACTCTTCAGAAGGATTCTACACGGCACCGAGACACGGTTCTGCCCACGGATTATCAGAACTCAGCTGGAGAAAGGCGGTCGAAGAGGAACCTGCTTGGATCTACGTGAGATTCTGTTCAATAAAGCCATGGTTCTGGTTCTCATGTTGGAGGACGACGGTGTGGAAGTTTGCGGTGTTCGACCTAATCCCCAGAATACAGTGTGGCGATGGATGTTTCTGCAGACACAAACAGTTGAAACTTCAGACTTTCTGTTTCTTTAGGTTTGTGTCGTGATAAGACTGTTGTTCATGGTCTGGTCAGGTTTCTGCACAAAAACTACTCAGTAAAGGTTTGAAAAAGATCATGTTCTGCTGTAGAAACCTGGTTCTGTCGCTGTAAACATGGCTGGAAATTATCCAGAGGTCCTTTTAGGAAACTTTGCCACATTTACACGCTTAGAAATGTTGAAAAGCAGTCCTGAACAGTGGTCTCTGGCTTGGCATCAACATGACAATTCACATTATAGTACCATAAATGTGAACGTATCTGTGGTTTATTCTGGTGTCCAAAATCCTTCAGACGTGGTTTGTAGTTTTGGGTGGATGTCCTCCCAAAGACTGAACAAGTGTAGTTAGTCATTTGAATAATCCTTGCAGTGCCATCGGCCATCAGAAGGCAAAGATGTCTTTTTGAAATAGTTGGGGAGAGATGCCAAGTGTAGAGGACAGAGAGAGGCTGGAGCGTGCACACAGACTCACACAGACTGTGTAATGTGGCCAAAACACTTAGTACTGTTTTAAAGAAATCTAAAATTCAGTGTTACAGTAAACGTCTGGTGCTTCAGAATCAGAGAACTCAGAGTTTCTGTCTCCAGCTGTCATTTTATACTTGTTGCAGGTCGACATTGATGTGAGAGGTTCAATCTACATCACCGCGAGCAGGAAACACATCAGACATGTCGAGGTTGAATAAGAGCGCCATCTTGAAGCTCTGCAGTGTTATTATAGGAATAATTGGCAATATCTTTGTGCCAATAAATCCACTTAGAAATCAGACGGAGCAGCTTCTCAAATCTGCGACTGAAACTGAAGAAAATCACAAAAAGCTACAACAATAAGAACAAGTCACAGAAAAAGATGTTTGGGGTCATTTATAATTACAAAGTCCTAAAGGTTATTGTTTCAGTGTGTGTAAACTGGCTGATATCTCAATACTGCAGTGTTTTAACACCCTAACAATGTTTCAATCCGACTCTACAAGCAATTCATGTTTCTTTGTGTGCAAATCCGCCTTCATGTACAATTACATGTTGTTCTCCTTCAAGTAACAGTTATTTTGTTCATTTAACGGTTTCTCAGAACTAAAAGTGACGACTTCAAATCACTTCTTTTGTCCAACCAACACAACGACTCTTCTAATTTTCAAATCATGCCTGAAATTATCTCCTGATTGTCCAAATAGTTCACACAGCATCCCTGCAAAACCCCTCAGCTGCTGTCCAACAACATCCAAAACAAATCTCAGAGAAAGAGACTTCCTGCAGGAGGATGAAGGTTATCTGCAGACAATCAGCTGACAGAAATGTTGCTGGAACAGAAACAGAAGCTGTAATTTGCTCAGAATCAACTCAGTAAAACTCTGCTGTAACTGTGAAAACCATATTTTGTTTTGACCATCATAATTACGGCGCACTGAAGCGCCCCCGAAGCCGCCGACTCTGTTTACAACTCGTCTCGTTGGACTGGAGACACGTTCTGACTCACTGAGCGGGCTGAAACAGATCCTGACCACATGAGCAGAAAGTGAGCAGAGGATCCTTCCACTGCGTTTCCTCGCTGACACTTCAGCCCGTCTGTTGACGCTCGCAAAAATACACCCCCGACAAAACCAGCGATGGAGGAGGTCAGTCAGCGGACATTCTTGACAGCACCCCGAGGATGTTATCACTGGATCTGGCTGCATTTTCTGGTTCAGAACCGTCAACATCGCAGCGACATGAAGCTCGTTTGGGGTGTAAAAGCTCAGCCAGGCATCCTGCGAGTCCTTCACAGCCGCTCAGTGTCACTCGGCTTGTTTCTGTTCACACTTTGTTGGAAAAGTGCTGAGCAAACACCGAGGAACAAAGTCAAAGGTTGATTTTATTATCTCATTAAGTCTATTTTTGAAGGACTTTTTGAAGCCGGGCTCTAATGGGCTTTACTTAGAATGAAAACAGCGAGAAGAGCAGAAGGAGTGAATGCAAATACAGCCAGAGGAGAAACATAGCCAAGTACTAAAGGAATGAATACTTCATAAATCACAGAAAAAACACAAATGCGCGATGGGAGAGTGCCGTCCTGGTGTTGGTCCAGGACGGCACTGGAACTCAGTCTGATGAGCCACTCGAGGGAAACGAAGTTAAACATTAAAACACACTAAATGTTGTTAGAGGCTCGATCTCAAACACAATCAAGTAACAACAGAAAACTAAAGACACTTAAAAGAACAATAATATTCATAAAAAAGTAAAACTATTCTTTCTTTCTCCTCCTCACCAACGCAGCGATATCACAGAGACCGCAGAAACATCAACGTAAAAGCTCCTTTCTGCTACTAAACCTCATCATATTAAATCCCAGTCACCTTAAAACACCAGTTATAAAAAGGGTCCAGATCTTTATCCAGATCAGCACCAAAGGTTGAAGTCTACTGTGGGCTGAGACACATCGTCAATCCACGCTGAGTGAAAATCCGTTCAGTAGTTTTTATATCGACAGAATCAGAATCAGAGATTTATTGCCAGGTAGGTTTTTACACAAACAAGGAATTTGTCTCAGTGCAATGGTGCTTAAATATACAATCACACAAAAGATAAAAAAGATAAATATATAAATCACACAAAAATATACAGTCGTACAAAAATCACACAAGAATAAATACCTTGTTTTTAAAATATAGATAAATAAAAATAAGACAGATAAGAAAAGATATGCTGACATTAGCAGGTGGCTATTCGAGTCACTGCAGGTCATATTTCTAAAGCAGAGCTGCAGACCAACACGAGTATTTTAATCTCAATCATGATGTTCTCCTAAACATAACTGAGGTTTCTGTGACAGAACACAACCAGAGCAGAAGCACGGTGCTCAAAAGGAGTGAACAATGAACAATGTTGGAAGAAGCATTCAGCATCATCTGATACAGAAAGGAAACCTGTGACCAACAAAGACTTTTAGCTCTCAGCGAGTGTATTCTTACTTTGTGTACTGAGACCATGTTGTTGATTCATTAACGTGTGGAGCTCCTCCCACCTCAGCTCCACGCCAACTTTCCAGCTCCGGTAACATAAACTGATAACGGGCGAGAAATAAACTCCAACTCCACATTTTCAAAGTCTCCCCTCAGAGCAGTGAGTGGGCGGATGGAGGAGAATCCTCCAGGATAATGACTTCTGTTAACGGCAGACTTAAGAGGAGCGCTGTGTGATGGAGAGAAGAACACGGCCGCCTGCAGTCCAATTCAAACGCCGCCCACACGCTGAAGCATTCCGGCCATCGCAAACCAGAGAGAGCCGGATGAAATAACACAGGTTCTCGTCTTCATGCTTTGGCAGTCCGTGTCTGATCTCTCGTGCCAGTAAAAGCAGCGCGCACTGCATTGTGGGTAGTTAAAAAGCAACAATGCTTGATTTTCCAACAGTAAATCACAAAGTATTCTGTAGCGATGATGAACAGAAGAGCTGCAGAGTGTGTGTGTGTGTGTGTGTGTGTGTGTGTGTGTGTGTGTGTTTAAAGAGCTTCATTAGGTTTTTATTTTTGGTTTATTTTAACAAAGCGTCCTCTGGCAGGATGAGCGCTGGCACCACAGACCAGCATATTTCAAATGATTGAAATGAGCCAAAATCTGCTGCCGCTGATGAAGACTGTGCAGCGTGATCAGAATGACTGAGTGGATATAAGATATTATTGATTATCGCAGTATTTGCCATCGTATGTGAGATTTTTCACAATATCTAGCAGCTGTTAAGGCTTTTATTTTGAAAAGAGAATGCACGCTGAGCTGTCGTGATGTTTGACGAGGAGGGAAACATGGAGGACTCATAATAAGACTACCAGTTCACTAGTCATTAGCGAGCAACAGGGACGTGAACATATCATCAGCGTTTTCCACCCTGTGCAGCCGCAGGTTTACGATAAAGTGAACCAGTACTGACTGTAACATATACTCGCTGTGAGTCTGGCGGTTTTGTGCAGCCAGTGTGTTCTGTTCTGGAGATTTACATGTTCTCATATCAACTGTGGAAGCACTGAGAGAGGAAAAGTAATGAGCAATGGAGGAGGACTGAGAGTGTGACGGTTTTCATCTGCACATGTAACTGTACAAGTGCAAACCGCCTCCGTCCCTGTGTGTGTGTGTGTGTGCGTGTGTGTGTGTGTGGACCCAGAGTGGATGATGATCTAATTGATCAAAGGAACGAGCAGGGACAAGCCAACAAGAACTAATTAAATCCTCAGCAGTGCTGCCATCACTTTTAGCCCAATCGGGATGCTGAGAAAGGCTTGAAGTGTCGGCCCTCAGTGTGTGTGTGTGTGTGTGTGTGTGTGTGTGTGTGTGTGAGAGACAGTGTGTGTGTGTGTGTGTGAGAGAGACAGTGTGTGTGTGTGTGTGTGAGAGAGACAGTGTGTGTGTGTGTGTGTGTGTGTGTGTGTGTGTGTGAGAGAGAGACCAACTGATTTTAAACTCCATCTCTGCAGAGAGGAGTTGTAGAATTCGTACTCACTGACACTCTGCAGTATATATAAGGGGAATTGTGTGCATGATTATGTGTGTGTCTGTATTTGTGTGTGTGTGTGTGTGTGTGTATGTGCATTGCATGTGTGTTTGTGTGTGAGATTGTGTATTAAAGCTCTGGAGTGTTGCTGGCTTCACTGGTGTGAGTCAAGTAGCTCTGAAACTGCTTTTGAACATGTCAACAACCACATAAACACATCCACAGCAGATACTAGTGTGTGCTTGAACTGTCTCCACACACACACACACACACACACACATAAACACAAACACCTGAAACTTGCTGGTGACAGGCAGCAGAGAGAGCGCGGCAGCACAGTGAGCAGCAGTGTTTTAGACACCGTCGACATGGAAAGCAGCGCGTTACTGAAAAATAAAAATCCCTCGTCACCGGCGCTGTGCGAATGAGAGGCTGTTTACATCACAACAAACATGGAGGCAGTCACTGGAGGAGGCACAGAGAGCAGAGCGAGATCAAACAAACAGACACTGAGAGGGATTTAAGGCCAACGCAGACTCGGCTGTTTGATGAAGGATCTATATTTGGACGTGGAGGTTGACGAGGGAGCAGATTTCTCAGCTGCTTGGCTGGAGGTTTTACTCTCATTCATCGACACGACGGAGAGAGAAAGGGAGGAGTGTTAGTGACGGTACAGCCGGAGGGTTTCAGTCGCTCCCTGAAAGATCTGTATTATAAAATCCAAACGCTCGAATCAGGAGGTGGGACGCGAGTTTGTGTCTGATACATGTTGATACAGGGTTTACTTCACCGAGCTTCACACTAATCCTGAACAGAGCGACAAAAATAGGCAAACTTTAACAGTCAGCATGTCGGCTGAGCACTCAGTATCTGAGTGTTCCTCTGCACTCACACTTATTTGTACATCTAGCTGCTGCTCGGTGGAGGCTGAGAGCACTTTGGACATCTGCTAAGTGAATTTAATATGACGGGGAACACTTTGCACAGGGAGTTCTGCAGAACGCAGCGAGTTACCCAACAGTATCAGACAATCAGGGAGGGCTGACACTTTTAAAGCAGGTGAGATACAGAATGCAGCTGCATTGTTGTGATATAATTATTGTTAATTATATATATATGTTAATGATCCACTATCAGGGCTTGTTGCAGTCATCTACATGATGTTCAGGGATTATATTATAAGTGTCGGCTTCATTCAGCACCAGCAGCAGAGCAGGAGTCAGATTTCATGTTACAGGAGCAAGTTGACCGAAAATACCATGAAAAATTAAATTGTATGTCAGCCATCAGAAGTTATTGTGAAGAAACACTGAACCAGTGTTTGGTCCGATTCAACATCTAATGTCCACATTTCAGCCAATCAGAGAGGTCAGAAGGTTGTTGGTACAGACGAGAATTTGCCTGACGACAGTGGAGTTCCTTACACTGTGATCTCATCAAATGTGACACAATGCATTGTGGGATTTCTAATGAGCCTATAATGGCAATATTAGAGGGCACTACAGGAAATACTTCAGATATCAGACCTCAGATCAAAGCGACACAGTGTGGGATTTAATGGTTGCCATGCCGACCCGTGAGGTAACCAGGGAGTCAATTAGCAAAGTTACTTCAGTTCTTCACTTTCTGTGTTGTATAATTCATGTTATGTGATAATAAATCACAACAAAGCAGCACAGCGCCCATTTAGAACATGATGATCTGGTTCTGTGAGGGTTACAGATCCAGTCAGTACTGGACCTCAACAACCAATGAGAGACGAGCATCCCGGAGCAGCTGACATAACTCTGAGGCTAACGCTAGCTAGCAAACTAGTTAAAAGAATCTTTTAACCTTCTTATCACCACGCTCATCTACATTTTGTTTACGTCTGCTTCTCCATCCTGCAAAGTGTGGATGAGATCAGCTGAATGGTTGTCGAGACACTTGAGTGACATCCAGCTTACAATATCTGACACAGAGCAGATTGTTATATAATAGAAGACGTTTGTATCGCAGCTGACACAAACGTGAATCCATCAGTGTGGCTTCTTATTAAACGATTCGAGTTGAGCCCCTAAAAATAATTAATAAGGAATCCACAAATGATTAGAAAATACTTGCTGAACAAATAAAGCGCCGTGTCGTGGAAAAAGCAACAACTGCTGATTATTAATTAATGGTTCATAAAAGATAAATGAATCCTTATTACTAAGCTACAGGCAGCGACTAATGTATTAATGAAAGTTCTTTTAAGACTCACTGAGGGTCTCTGAAACGCTCCCTCAGCCACATCTGAGACATCCTCTCAATCAGCTGCATATTTATGTCTTCATTCATTCTGCTGCTGCTGTCATTATTCTGCCCTCTGCTTTGTATTTATATTAACTTCATGTTAATCTGATTTTTATTAATTATGCCACGAGGTGGAACAGAGTGGGATGTTAATCATGAATGAAGGAGAGAGACTGAACAAAAGGAGAAAAGAGGAAAGGAAAGAAGACGGACACGATGAAAGAAGAGTACAGCGCCTGTTTTCTTTCTCCACTCGCCTACAGAAGCTGCAGAGATTAATAGGACTGATATTTGGATCAATAATTCATTTGGGCCCGTTCAGCGTCTCCACCGGTCCATGAGCGTGAGTAAGACAACAAAAGCTTAATTTCCAGCAATTCCAAGTATCATTTTACAGCCGAGTGTTAATAAAACAAGCAGAAACTCCGCATGGAAACAAACGTGTGTGTGTGTGTGTGTGTGTGTGTGTGTGTGTGTGTGTGTGTGTGTGTGTACAGAGTGCAGTACAGTCCAAGTCGCTGCCGGTCTCACTGCAGCAGCACCGCAAAGTCTGCTGGAAGATTGATTTTTTCCCCCTCCTCTCCGACAGGCAAACACAAAATCCGACTTCATCCGCCCCAAAACTCAAATACAAAAACAAAGAAACAGAAACACAGACCCTGTACTGGCCGCCCGCTCTATCAGCTACTTGATGCCCTGCGGAGTCTCCCCGAGAGCTGAAAACAACTTCTATTTCTCCTTGAGCGGCGGATTACCACCTCGCTGAAATAAATCCTTCTTCCCTCTGCAGAGACAATGAGATTTAGAGCGGGCGGAGGCGACCCGCCGACACGCCGAGCCTTTAATTCTATTCAGGAGAGAAGACAAAGTGGATACACTAATTCTGGGAGGGCTAACACAGCGTCCAATGATGGAGGCGGGCAGCGAGAGGTCGTGTGTGTGTGTGTGTGTGTGTGTGTGTGTGTGTGTGTGTGTGTGTGTGTGTGTGTGTGTGTTACCTCCTCCAGTATAACTACACATAACCTGCAGTAAGAAGCAGTAACCATGCAGAAGACGGCAGAAACACAACAGATATCAAACTGATGAAGAGAAGAGGAAAATGAAAAGTTGTCAAAACTGTGCGATGATTCATTGATTAGTCATCCATTAATTGGTTTTGAGTCATTTCCTCAGAAAAAAAAGAAGAACTTATTAAATAAAAAGCAGAATTGCAGTGTTTCTCTCTGGTCTGTGTCCTCCTCGGTGACGGTAAACTGAATATTTTTGGGTTGTGGACAAAACAACAGCTAATTGAGCCGCCACACAAGACGGCTGAGACACGCCTCTCACATACGTGTGGCTGCTGCGTCACATCATCCAGAGATTCAACACACGTGTTGTTCTCTGCAAAAAGCGACCTGAACACACCTGAACACACCTGAACACACCTGCAGAGCGTCAGGGCGTCTACAGGTCGGCTGATCGCGCTGGATGACCAACATGATTGGTTGTTTGTGTTAATGTGTGACTTGTGTGTCTAGTATCACTTTGTGTTCAGCTCATGACAGGACATTTCTCTCCGCTGTGCTAATGGCTAGGCTAGCCATTAGCACATTAGCATGTAATGCAGTGTTTACACTGTGTGAACACATGCAGGTAGAAACACCTTCGTGTGTGTATCGTAAACACAGTTAGATTAGTGTCACAACAGACGGCTGTGTGTGTGTGTGTCTGTCTGTCTGTCTGTCTGTCTGTCTGTGTGTGTGTGTGTGTCTGTCTGTCTGTGTGTGTGTGTGTGTGTGTGTGTCTGTCTGTCTGTGTGTGTGTGTGTGTGTGCGCAGACAGGCTGCACAGGGACGAGCCAACAGGTGGCTCCCACACGGACCAGTTGCTCCATCTCCCTAGAAACCGTTGTCATATCAACCGCAAAGGAGAACAGTATGTGCGTGCAGGTGTGTGTGTGTGTGTGTGTGTGTGTGTGTGTGTGTGTGTGTGTGTGTGTATAAAGGTTTACTTTGTTCTCACTGTTGCACAGACGTCCTGCAGCTGGCAGAGCAACGTTACATGGTCGGACTCTTAGTTTGAAAGTACTGAAAATACAAAATCATGTTGTTTCTTTTTATAACTGACACCACTTGAGGAACATTACTGCAGTGTAGTAAAGTTCAACTACTGCAGACAACAACTAGGAATCTCTGCCACCGTCAGCAGGATAACTGGACTCCTTAGCAAGTCAAAAATTTATGTTTCTGAGGCAAAATCAAGGTCAAACAGAAGAAGTAAAGTGTTTCAATTACACGTTATTTGAGAACCTATTAAAGGATACTTAGAGGAAATGGACGTACCCAAAAAAAAAGGGCAGCGAGAAGGGCAAGACGAGCTGATTCAGCACGGATGTGTAATGTCTGTGCATTACGCTCTGACAGATTTATTCCACTTATAAGAGGTGACACAAATCACACCCTACGGTTAGAGGAGGCTGAGGTAGAGCGGCTTTATTTGACAATCTAATACGTGTTCATGCAACACTTTCCTCAGCAAGTAACACATTCAGAAGACTGACGGGGAGGAAAAACAACATAAAGTGACGACTTCTATTTTCACGCTGGTCAATGAGATCCAACATGTTTTCTTTCATCACTGGGCGGACGGGACGCCGTTAGTCCACAGCTCAGCAGGAAGGTCGCTACGTTATTTTAGCTTTATCTAATAACAGGGACGATGAAGATGCAGGTATGAGATGATACGCCAACCCAGAGCCTGCAACAGCCAACCAGTGATCGTGCAGACCAGTGACACACTCTCTTCTTCCTTCTGGGTGGCCGATGATGTTGCATCCTGCAACTTACTGTACAGTTTATATCCGTTTATAAAGCTCCGAACTTCAAAATGATGCACGTTTATGTAGTTTAGAAAGGGCTGATGTTCTATTTTTAAAAAACGTCCATTTGCTTCAGTGGTATTGTTATTAAATAAGACGATATCACGTGGACCCATGATGTTTCCAGCTAATAGGAGCAGCTGCAGCTCATCTGAAGGCTTTTAAATCACTTTGTTCAAACTCCTACAGATTAATGACAGAAGTATTTATATAAAGTAGCTCAACAACATGCCTGTTTCCCAACATCTGCTCCTGGCTCCACTGGAAGGACCTTTAGGACCATCTACAAACACTCCCAGGATTAAAACGAGGTCAATGTGTGTCGATCCTTTTTACTTTTCCAATGAAGTGTGGTTAGAAAAGTGATGCGCTTTTCATTGCAGTTGCACCTCCACATTGAAAATTATTATTCAGTGTGAAATAGCGACTAAGAGCCCTGCATTTGTGAGTGCGCTGCAATATATTTTCATCAGCGTTGAAGCTCTAAACTCGGGGAGGGGATTTAAATATCTGCTCTCTCTCTCTCTCTCCCCACACAATGAGCTCCATCAGTCACTGAGCCTCTGACGGTTCAGACGAACACGAGTCCCTCCTGCTCGGTTTCAATTAAAACAGCATGCTGCGGTTGGAGAGACTCGAGAGGTTTGCAGAAGATGCAATCATGAAGACAAATAATCATAATCAGGCACAGTAAGCAGAGCGACACACTGCAGAGAGCTCCTCAGGTGTTCCACTTCCACACATGCTCGTGGAGGGAAATTACCAGGAACGTTTGAAATGATCGTCATCAGCAGTGCACGTGGCAGAAAGCATTCGAGCCCACGATCATGTGCTCATTTGATAATGAGCTTTTTAAAAGCCTCTACAAGCCATTCTGAAAATCACGATGGAGGCTCGTGGACTTTTTATTCTCTACAACTCTGTTATTATCTGACTGTTGATGGCTACAGTTCTCTCTCTCCATCTTTCAATCTTCACCTGAAGTTTGAGATCATCACAGCTGTTGGACAGGTGTGTGCTGACGTGTCCGAACACCGATGCCGGTGTGTAGTTTCAGGTGTTGCTCGCTTTTCAATCATGAGCTGTGTATAAAAATGGACATGATGTGGAGTAGAAGCATCTTCACTCCTCCTGGTGGCCGGCTGCAGTATCGGTAGATCCCGTCTGCTTCATGGTCGTGCCAGTCGCCAGAAGAAAATATTGAACGTTTCTTCAAAAGGGTACGAACTAGGGCTGCACAAAAAATCGTTAAAAAATCGCGATCTCGATTCACACATACACGTGATCTCATATCTACACACGGCGATTCTGAAGCATTTTATATCTCGAGCTGAATAACAAACAAATGCTCCTATTTCCTCCCGGATTTTTTGAAGCGCCCCCAAACGCAGCACGGCCGCTGCCTCCTCCCTCAACCTGTGGTAAAGCGTCTTTACAACACGTGATTCAGTGGAGGAAGCCCGCCTGCAGTTGAGTGTTTGGAAGGAGTGAGTGAGAAGCCGTTTTCAGACGGGGCAGCAAGCCGCCAATCTGCCCGTCCTATTGACGGCTAGGTCCGCGGTTTTAGACAGAGGGCGGCAAACTGGGGGTCTGTTTTGGTCCGCCGATTTGCCGCCTCGGAGGGTACACTTATTTCCGCCTCGCCTGCTAGATGAGCAACGGGAGATCCGGAAGATGCTAGCTCTCCTGGATCACCAGCTGTATGGTTGTGTTAGCTTGTTGTTGTAGCGACAAGCTAGGAACGGTCGCTACTTTCAAATTAAAAGCCCCCCGCAAAGAACCCAGTTCTAAACTCCAATGGAGTGCAATGTAAAGCTCTTATTTTGAAGACAAATTCGTTGTCAAGTGTTCACAGCCCAACTCGGGCTTCACGTAAGTCACATGTTTACGCCTACCTCAGAGGCGGCTTTTGGAAAAGGAGGAATATTACGCCTCCATTTTAGAAAGCCGATCACAGCAGCTATCACATATCACCTAGCTTAAGATACGGCCCCAATAAACACTGTACAACATGAGGTATTAAAGGATACATTGGATTTCTCATCCAATGATAGAACTTGAACAAAACAAAAAAAAAAACATTGCTTACTATGCCTCTGCCATACTATGATGGGTTTTTTTTTGTTTTGTTCAAGTTCATCAGTGCAATAAACATTTTGTGAAAAAAATCGTGCTAGAGAATCGTGATCTCAATTCTAAGCAAAAAAATCGTGATTCACATTTTTTCCAGAATCGTGCAGCCCTAGTACGAACCATACTGACATTTCTACAACTTATCTATCATCAGGTTCACGTTACATGTCTATGATCTAGAGGTGTGCCAAAATATCGATACTACGATATATCGCGATATTTCGTCTTGAGGTACGTTATTGATACACTGGTGCCAAATATCGATATTTAATCATGTTTTCGGCCCACCACCACCACCCCTCTTCGGAGGAGGACAGCTTTATCTTTATTCTATCTTTATTCAAACATAGGTATACAACCAAATAAAATAAAAAAATGGTTTAAGTAGCTCTGAAACCCACACATAAAGATATTTAATGATAGTTGTAGTCAGTGTGTGTGTTAAGAAGAGACACTGTGCAGTATACTCTTTGTTTACTTGGCTGTCATTCATGTGAAATTGATTGACAATGTTTTGTATTTCCTGTGAAATGGATTCAGTGCAGTCAATAAATTCTGAATTTCTTCAGTGACACAGATATCGTGATGTATCGTGGATGAAATTCCTTGCAATATATCGATTATCGCAGAATCGCTGTATCGTGATATTATCGTTATCATGAGCAAAATATCGTGATAGTATCGTATCACGAGGTACCTGGTGATACCCAGCCCTACTATGATCCGACTTACTAATCATTGTGTTGAAGCTCTGAGCTCATGTTTGCATTCATTTTACCGGCAGGACCTCGATACTGCAGCTCCAACCGTCACCACTACTGCACGGACTGTGGCTGCGTCTGAGCGTCGCCTGTGCGATATGGCAGCGCTCAGATTTTTTTGGGATGTTTGGGTTTGTTTACCCGAGGTTGGAAGAAGAAGTTGAGACACGTCGTCCATTTTACATCAACGCTGGACTCACCGAGATTCTTCATCGTTTTCGTTCAGGCAAACAGAGAAACCACGAGAATCGAATTCCTGCTTTGACTTGTGTTTGCTGGAGTGTGAATTGATCCAGTGTGTGTGTGTGTGTGTGTGTGTGTGTGTGTGTGTGTGTGTGTGTGTGTGTGTGTGTGTGTGTGTGTGTGTGTGTGTGTGCAGCAGCCTCCTCTCATTTGCTGCTGACAAATGGACAAATATGTGACATGACAGCCACTAATGGAAAAGTCTCGCGGTGTGATTCTCTCCGTTTTCGCCTCATCATCGAGCAACATCTGTTCGTCCGTCCGTCTCTCCGTCTCCGCTGCTCCCACCTTTAAAATATTCACATCAGTACACGTTGCATAATACGGTCTTTGTGCAAACACCATTTAAAACACCACGTTTCCCACACACACATCCTCCAGCCTTTAGTTCTCTGTTCTCACCTCTTACATGATCTGCAAATGGAGCAAACAGGGCTGTTTGCAGCCACACGGAGCAGAGCAGTGAGCAGCGGTAACTAATGTGTTTAACCACAGATCACCAGAGCGGGAGGAGCTGAACAACCTTTAAACTGACAGAAATCATCATGTATCATATCGATGCTCAACAGAACAACACTGACACCAGCACTCCTCCGCTTCTTTGTACATAAAGGAAGTTATTTTTACTCCCTGCAGCGATAAGAACATTAGATGTGAAAGGTTTGTTTGCTGCTTGACTTCATTTAGACTTTAATAAGTAGCTATAGCGTCTGAGAAACTACCAGCGCCAGATGAGCTGACGAATACACTTTTCACGGCAGACATTGTGTCACAGCAGGACATCACAGGTGTGAATAATAATACCTGCTGATGGCTGAGTGAAGTGTATGTATTTTCTTTGTCACTGATGAGAGTAAACGAGGCGTCCTGGAGATTTGGACTGCTGGTTGGACCAAAGCAGCAACTGGAAAATGTCAGAATCTGAGGATTAATCAACAGAAGCTCCAGTTTACCTGTAAGTTAGGGTGTTGATCCAGTTAGTTTGGTTTTCATGCTGCAATTATGCAACAATGTGGAGCAGAAATCAATGCCAACCGAAAAAGAAGAGAAACTGTGGCAGCCAAACAGAACCAAACAGAACCAAACAGAACCATGGATCAGTTTGGCCGACTGGTGCAGAACCTGGAGGAGGTTTCACACTTGTAATTTTTGGACTGGACCAAACTCAGAAGTCTGAACCAAACAAGCCATCGTTAAAGTTATTAATAACACATTTGCTTTTCCTGCCATCTCGAGTCAACAAGTCCGCGATGACAAATATCCAGATCAGTGGCTGACTTCTTCAGACCCGTCCTTGGTGCTGGTCCACAGTCAGTGACACGAGGAAAACATTATCAGCAATATAAAACTTGAAGCTGACATTTTTGCACAAACAGCACCAACACACGGAGACATCAGTCCGAGTTGTTTCACTCTCAGGACAAAGTCCAGAGTGTCAGCAGCGTCCGTCAGTCCTGCTTTTGTCTCTGAAACAGCTTGGTAGCAAAATCGTACTTTTCTGTAACTGAATTTGGGTGAACTGACCCTTTAATAAACATCCATTGATGCAACAATGCTGCAGAGACGAGCACTGACTGTTAAATCACATGTACAGGTTGTACGCAGGTTGTTGTTTCATACTAATTCTTCAGAATATCTTCAGAAATACAGAATAAGACGTACGAGGAGGTTTGAGAGCAGAAGAGAGAGAGACAAAGACTGTGAGACCTAAATGTGTGAGTGGCTGCAGGAGGCGGGAGGTTGGCTGGATGCTCGTCTCTTTGCTTTGCTAATGAGCAGCTCATTTAAATGAAGCAAAGAGATCCTGGAGCGAGAGAGACGGAGAGGAATCCGGTGGGAGAGAGGAAGAAGAAGAAGAAGAGGGGAAAAGAGGGGAAGATACAAAACAGACAACACTTCATCATCTAGGTAAATCTATTAATGCCAGGATGTACAGAACCGTTGTCATAGTTTTGTTAACATTCTGTTGGGTTTGGGAAACATCACGGTTTGGATTTTAATCACTGTTTTACTTCTTTAACTTCGAACTGAGCCGAGCCGAGCCGCCCCGCGTCGCAGCGTGAGGAAGTGAGAGGAAATTCTTGGATCCGTCTCGTTATCTGGATCCACAGGAGAAGCTAACAAGGTTTATTCTGGGCCGAGACCACTTCTCCTTCTGAGTTTAGTGAAATCTATTTAAATGTTATCTGGCTGACAAACCAAACAACAAGCGATGTCACAATTCAATTTGATTTTTAATTTTTCGGTCCCGATTCAGCTGAAAATCAGATTTCAGCAGTGACAGCTGTGCTTTTGTTTAGACAGCTTGATTTGATCCTGGAGGATTATTACAGGTTTCGGTTCGACAAGCTCAAACAATATTCACCAAAAATAAAGATTTTAGCGTTCAACAAAAACATACCAGCCTTCAGTAATCGATGATCAGATCAGTTCAGTTTTTCCTCTACAGGTGAACCCTCCTCTCACCTTCACGTCTCTGAACCAGGCAGTGGTTTGTCTTTTGTTTTGGAACGGATTGTCTCAACTAAACACTTATTTCGATCGAGATAATCAAACCTGCGAGACCTCGACACAAAGAAACCTTCGAACCAATCAGTTTGCTTTGCCTGCACCCTCTGCTCATCACTAACTCTGCACGGGTTTGATGAATATCTCAGCAGGAGCGTAACTCCAGTACGATACGCCTGAATAACAGGGAAACATCTAAATCTGCGTCTCCGTCCTCTTTTTGTTCAGACGGCGACAGAACTGCACCACAGACACCATCTGCTGAAGAGTCTGGTTACTCATTTCTCAGTTTCCTCCACCAGATATGTGATTAATGGGAGCTTGTGGGTCATAAAATCTACCTATTAACGAGGTTAACCACTAATTCCTGAGCCACAGCACTGAGCTATCCATTCTGTATTCAGCACGGCTCCTGAACAGAGTTCAGTCAGTGTTTATACACAGTACAACAGACCTTTCATATCCACCCTCTCTTGAGACTGGAGTCTGTTTCTCTGTGTGCAAAAAAACCACCTTGAAGTGGACTGAAGGTTGAAACTGAGTGAGAAATGTGTTTGTAGATTTCTCCGGCTCGCTGTGGAGGTAGTGTAAGAGCGAGGGAGAGACAATGAGGACGACGGACAGGATAATAAATGATTCAGCCGCGCTCACAGCTTCGGAGTAGAAAAGATGTGATCGCTGTGAGGCCCGTCGCCGGCGTCTCCTCAGCCCACCCATGTCTCTGTGCAGATCATGTGGGTGCTGCGTGGGCGAGCTGTTGACTTCACGGCTCTCCGCAGGCTGAAGCTGTGTAAAACACTGCGATGACACGGGGCGAACACCAGCCTCTTTGTTATCTGCAGCCATTACTAACCTCACACAGAGGGCGCAGGTTACTCACAATCAGAGGACAAAGATCAGCCTGGCTCAAAGCCTGCAGGGGACGCTGCAGCGATGTGATGTGATTTAGGGATTACCAACCACTTTGACAACTGGTTAATCAAAGTAATTCTTCAAGCAGATGTGAGGATCTACATGCTCGACGTGACGTGACGTGAAGCTGGAAGTTGGGCTGTGAACGGTGACAACGAATTTGTTTTCAAAATAAGAGCTTTACATTGCACCCCATTGGAGTTTAGAACTGGGTTCTTAGCGGGGGGCTTTTAATTTGAAAGTAGCGACCGTTCTTAGCTTGCCGACACAATATCAAGCTAACACAACCAAACAGCTTCAGAGACCGAGGAGACGCTGCATCTCCTGGATCTCAGCGGCTGTCCAGTTGTTCATCTTAATGTCCGCGGATGAAGTGATGGACTGACTGCTGTGATCAGCTGTTTCCTGGTTTTAAAACTCCCCGGCTGTGGGTCGCACAACAGTGCAGGTCATCCACACCTCCGCCCACCTCACGCAGAGGCCGGCACATTGACGCCTCGTTTTTAGATAGCAGGCGAGGCGGAAATAAGTGTACCCTCTGAGGCGGCAAATCGGCGGACCAAAACAGACCCCCAATTTGCCGTCCTCTGTCTAAAACCGCGGACCGAGCCGCCAAAAGGACGGGCAAAAAAAACTGCTTCTGACGGGTTTTGTTTTTGTGGACCGAAGCTGATGCATCACCTGTAGTCTCACCTTTAATCCAGTTTCATCATCAAGTAAATAGAAGAGACGTATGTGGATATATTTCAAACTGTAACAGACGTTTGAAGCTTTTGTCTATCTCACAGTTATATTTGTGTCTTGTTGTCAGCAGGTGTTGCTGGGTGCACTTTGTCCAGAGATACCAACTGTTGTCTGATCAGTTTTAATCCCATTTCTCTTCTCTGTGCTGTGTCGTGTTTGTTAGCACCGCAGTCTCTTGGCTCGTTTCCTGCATTCATTGTCTCTCGTGTAAGAGAACCACCCCGTTATGTTATGCTGTGTCAGTTCAGTATAAAAGCCGCCTGCAATAAATTACTTTAAAAACCGTGTTGCATTGTACGGCGGGAACGCTGCTGCTCTTTCGAGGCTTCTAGCAACAATGATTCATGAAAGTTGACTTCTACTGTTTGCTCCGACTGCCGCTGAGAGGTTAATCAATCAGGAGAGGCATGAGAAGACGAGGGACCGCACCCTCCGAGCCTCGCCGAGGTGACGACTCCATCTCGCTGATAATTGCACAGTTTAACCGGCGGGGCATGTTCTGGATAATTGGAAGCGCTCGCCTGCTAAACGGCGGCGGCTAAGCAAGCGAGGTAATTCTTGCAATGTATTCTTCAAGGTGTAATCACTTTCATCTCATTTTCTGAGGTGAGCTCGTCGGCTTGTTGTTCTCACCGAGGATCGTGTAAACACAAATGAACGCGCCTCGGGCCAAAACTGGGATGACATATTGGTTTATCTTGTGCAGATCTGAGCCCTGCTGGGATTATCTTGTTTGTTGGCTCCAGCTTTGATACCAGTAAGTCATTAAAAACCACAAATTCTAGAAGTCACACTCTATTTATCCCCAAGAAAATTCATTGAGCATGCATGGTGCAGACGTCAGAAGGCAAATTCAGGTCAGCCGAGCATGAGACGGCAAACAGTAAAGAGTGTTTAACAAGTCATGTCCAGTAACTCTGCAGTCGTTTCAGGTTTTTATTGGCTTCAGCACCAATCAGCTGTGATGGAGCAACTCAGTTAGCAGATAAATGTCAGACATGTTTATTTCTGCAAACAAAACAGATGTTCAAACTATTTCTGTACGTACGACTTCACGTTTCTCAAGGCTCAGTTTAAATTTTGGCTTAAAATAATTGGTTTTATCGCCTGTCGCATGTCCGGAAACGTCCCAAAGTCTCAATTAACAGATGTATTTTATTTTATTGTGGCCCAACTCCTTTTTGGGTTTTGAGTCTGGGTCAGGTGGGGTTGATCGGACGGGTCACAGACTGGACTCACCTGGAGACACCAAGAGTGTGGCCAAGAGTTAAGAGTAAGTAAAGTTAACATACGTGAATGACATATATGCGTTTCCTACGTTATAGACTGGACAAAGTGATTTTAACCCAAAGTTTGATCTTTCTGTGAACCACCAATCGACTGTTCAGCCTCCTTAATAACAGTCCAAAGATCATAATACGTCTGATATTAGACCTGTCTGACCAGATGTTGCATATTGATTATATAAATAATATTTTGAAGCTTAATGCCACCGACCAAGCTGCTGTATCTGACGGGTTAGGAGAGTCTTCTACCCGCCCTCCATCAGTAACTGCGTCTCCCAGTCAGTCTTAGATTTCTGGTGTATTGTGATGACTCTTCTTCTACCTGCCCTCATTTACCGACTGCACAGAGTCTTCTGAGAACTCCCAGAGGAGTCTGAACTTGTTGCATTAGGTGTGTGTAGGTGGAGAGAGCAGCAGCGCCATGATAAAAAAAACAGGAATATATTTTCTGTCGAGGCAAAACTACATAAAAGTCTAACCTGTCAGCTTCAGCACTACTTCCTCCTCTTTTAATTGTCTCTCTGCGTCTCTAAAATTCCTTTTTTTTGACCTCATGAAGACGAACGGCAGCGCTGTCAAACTGAACTCTTAACACCATCTTAATCTGCAACAGTCCTGCGTTTCCATCCTTCACTGAACTGTTCTCTAGTATCAGTTCAACATGATGGTTACTGAGCTCTTAATCTGTCAACTCAAAGAGACAGGAAATGACCTCACACCTCATCTATCTATTAATTAGTCAATCCATCCAGCGGGAACAGTTTTATCAACCAGATTCTGCACATCAAATGACTCGCATGGTGTCAAAATAACAAACTATTGAGTAAATCATCAAACACACTCTCCTCATCTCTTAAAAGACGGACGCTGAATCGATCTGTCGACTTAATCTCCTTCGGTAGTTTGAAATCCAGATGTTAGAGGACACGTTGGTGCCACGGCAGATCTGAAGAGGCATCGATGGCCTCTCATACGTCGAGTTTAAGACCAATAAACTCAGCAACGTGTTTCCGTTTAAATAAAATAATCCCACTTCAAATTGTGCTTATGAAGCCCAGTTAGTCACAATCATCACAAGCGTCCAATCAAAACTAGTACATGTGTTTAAACCAGTGCCAAACACGAAGTTGTGTCATCTCCAGTTAAACTTTATAAAGGTGCGACGGTCTCATATTAACTCCGGATGTTGAGCTGTGGTACAGAACGGTGAGCCAGCAGCAGACGTGATGCCATCAGGAGGCTCATTATTCTTTACCAGCCTCACCTTTTCTCCGTTCCTTACAGCCAGCGGTGCCAACACCACCAACAACTGCCGGCGCTGCCCACACACTTTTTTTTTTATTTTCCCATCGACAGACCATTCTCTGCTCTGGCCTCTCGTGCCTTTCATCGCCTACAGATATTATTTGCCAGCTGGGTGACTGCCGTTTTAAATAAAGGGAATTGTGGTTTTGATCCCGGGCTGTTAACATTTCGAGCTGCCTCTGGCTATCGCAGTAATAAACCTAATTGTCCCTGCTGTGGAAATTTGGCAAAAATCAGACCCCTTTAATTATATCAAGTGTTTAGTCACCGCGTGTGTGTGTGAAGTGAGAACAATCTGCTGCCTTCCAGAGAGCCGGGCCGGATCAATGGAGTCTGGCAGCACCACCTCTCTCTCCCCTCACCTCTGGACGAACTCCTGGACCCGTCCTACTCCAACGCTCTCGGTCAGCGGTGGCTTTAAAAAGACAGAGCGCTACATTTATGTCGCTGCTCAGAAATGACAAGCAGATGGCCCGCTGTTGATCTATCATGGCTCTGAAGCTCTTACCGCTGTCAGCCCGTCTCCAGTTAGCCGTGATGAAGAGGAGATATGGGCCCATTGCAGATCCTGCAGTCTAACAGCACCTTGATGTAAATTCCCCACGTATGAGTGAGTCGGGCCGTTTGGGACGGGCCGTTATGGCTGTTGGTATTGACAGGTCGGGATTTATGGGGCGATGGGTATTGGACCAAACGGAAGACAAAGACAAGAGAGGAGAGAGGAGGAGGAACAGGAAGCGCTGGACGGGTCTGTCTGATGATACAGGACCGACACAGCGACACGCAATCAGGAACAGAAGAAGAACCTCGAACTCAGAAACACGCGGAGGAAATGTTCTGATTGTTCTCATCTTGTACTCCAACATGAATGTTATGTTGACATCTTCTTTGCCTTCAATTTTAATCTGTAATGTTTTTTTCACATGTTAAAAAAACCTAAATTGTTCCATTAATAAAAAAACGGTCAAAACTGTGTCGATCCGGTTTGTTAAATGTGAACATGTTCTGGTTTCTCTCCTCTGATAGGAAGGTTGAAAACGAAACAGGACATTTGAGGACGTCCTCTGAGGCCTCAGGAAACACTGAATGACATTTCAACCATTTTCTGACATTTTAAAGACTCTACAACTATTAATTAACAATGAAACACCCCTGGTGTTCTGTACAGTCCTCAACTATTAACTCATGTTAACGCTCACATTGGTTTCTATTCGTGTTGTCGTCAGTATTAATATTTATTCTCCAGTTGCAGCTTCGTTCGTCTTCTCTACGCCTGAATAACTCTGATAACGTTCTGCCTTAACAAACAGCAAACAAAACCTTTAAACTTTATCTTCTAATCTAAAGTCTAAACTTGTACATCTCAGTGTGTCCGTGTTTCTCGGTGGTGTTGAACGTTAAATATCGACTTTTTTTAAGGTACTGTATCAAAATAACGTTGCGAGTTTCTTTTACATTTCCAAATGTGCTCCAATAAAACTAAAGACCCATTCAAAGTCCTGGTTGAGCTGCAGGATACGATCAAAAACTCACACCGCAGTCATTTAGACGGATATTGATCAATACATGATTAGTGGGAACGATCATTTTTACGTCATGATTTTTATTCAAACTTTGTCTGAACCCAACAAACATGTTTTGTGACCAGGAGGAGGAGGTCCGTCTGTCAGGACGTCTGCAGCTCTTCAGTTACAAACCCAAAAATCTGCAGCTTCTTGCAATTTTGATAATGTCTTAATTAACTGATTAATTGTGCAGCCGTGCCGTCAGGACAGAAAATGCTCAGCGGCACAAATTGCCGTGTCAAAGATCACTAAATTAGCATCTGAACGCAGACTTTCTTCATCTCTGCGAGTCAATCCATCGTGATGAGCCCATTTTCTTTTGCCTGTGTGGGCACTTAAGTTATATTTTTAATTAATTATGACATAAAGTATTCAAATTTATTCGCACGCGAAAAGATGTTTGACTTCTGGCTTAATTCAAATGAAAGGCTGACATATTTTCACTTATAAAAGACCTTTATATCAACGTACTCGTCAAAGTGTTTCAGATAATATTTAATCTTCTCGATACCGTTTGTAATTAACGCACATCACGAGGAAGAATTCGCTTGCCAACGACTGCTTCAATATAATTATTGTGCAAAATGACAAATTATAAACTCGAGACGTCTTGAAAAAGACGCCACTCCAACTGAACTCCTCGCAAATATTCAGAGCGAGAGAGAGCTCGGCAGCTGAGTCATGTGAAAGATAAAGAGACGTGCAGGAGGTATGTGGAGGCAGACAGGTTCGACTGAGCAGAAGAAGAAGAGGAGGAAGAAGAGGAAGAGGAGAGGTAGACGAGAAGAGGTGCAGTCCAACGGAGACACAACCTGACAGGACGAGTCTCGCTCGGGGGAGAGAGACTCCTGCAGACTCCCTCAGACGTGCAGCCGGGTTCCCTCCCCTCCCTCCTGACGGCTCCCCGCGGATTAATAACACGCAGCGAGCCGAAGGAGTAAAAGCCTCCATCACTGAAAAACAGATGGCACTCTGAATTGAAGATAATTTAGCTGTTATTATATTGTGCCATCGATAAACTACAGAAAAAAAACAGCTAATGGTGAATAATTGGCCTGTGAAGGAAGAGCAAAGAATACTAATGAGGCAATTTTCTGTGTTTCAGCCGGAGACCTCGGCTGCTCTCCGAGCGTGTTCGTAGACAAAATGAACTGCTCGAGTGGCTGCGTTCACTTTGGAAGACTTTGTATTTCCATAAACGTGATGTCAGCCGCCGTAAACGTGTCACCCTCTCTTACAAAATGATTGCCGGAATCAAAGTGGAGCCCATTACAGGTTACAGGAGGATTTACAGGCCTGTTTTAAGACCTTTGCTTACAGGACTGTTAGGGCATTAATGAGCAGTGCATCTGCGTTTATGAAATATTGACTTATGAATTTAAAGTGGACGCCCGCTAAGAACATGCCACATAAAACCTTCTGACACGATGCCAACGTTTCCACTGACAACAGATACTCTGCTCCCCGGCCGCCTGCAGAGGAGATTAACGAGGATGTGTAGGACCAGAGAGAGCGCCACGTATCACATTATCACACCATATAAAAGAGGAACATCAGGTCTGATCGTCATCTGACATCAGGTTATCTTCTTCTTCACCCCGGAGGAGGACTCAGAGGAAGGTTAACACCCTGTTCTCTTTAAACCTCCGTCTGTTTTAAGTGTTTCAGATCTGTGCATTCCCTCCAGAATGTCTCCTATATCAGAGCACACAACAACATCCTGATTTAAACTATAATAATACTTTCAACCCAATCAACAGAATAAATGTTTGTCAAGTACGTTTCTGCAGAACCACAGATGAGCTCAAACAACGCTGTGCGTTTCTGCTCTGGTCAGATTTAAGATTTAGACACATGAGGATGATGAGCGTCACAGATTGACTTCAAATAAAAGACAGTAATGAAAAAAAAAGCCACACGAGCGGTTAGAAATGTCCGTCGGTGTTCTTAAAAACATCCAGTGGTGTGACTCGAACTCCACCTCCTGATGTTACAATCAGTGAATATTCACATGATGTGAACGTGACACAGCAGGTTTGGTGCTGATGTTGCAGAATCATTACATCCTGGATCCTCCCCCAGACCATCAAATGTCGCTGCTCTTCCTGTTTACCAGAGCGACATCTTTAAATCACTTCTTTTGTCAAACCAACAGTCCAAAATAGAGAGACTGCCCACTTACTGTCACAAATGACAAAAGAAAGCAAGTAAATCATCATATTTAAGAAGTTGGAACTGGTAGAAGTTTGACATTTCAGCTCGGAGGAACGATGGAGACGCAATCTGAACCCATGAACGTGATTCAAGTGGCACCTAGAGACGCTCAGACACAGCCAGCAGAACTCGCATCATCAAACCGCAACCAGTCTGTCTGTCTGTGTGTGTGTGTGTGTGTGTGTGTGTGTGTGTGTGTGTGTGTGTGTGTGTGTGTGTGTGCTGTGTGCGTGGCAGTGAAGCGGGAGCTGCAGCTCGGCCCGCGGCTTCGTCTCTCTGTCCTCGTGGATATCGTTCATCCCTTCTTATCTCGCTCTCGTTCCTCGCCATCTTTCATTTTCTCTCCGAACCTCTCAGACGGGAGGATTGAGCATGTGTGTCTCCGTCTGAGGAACATGCTTTCTATAGAGTACGCATGCTTATTCCACCCACTGACACTCGCACACACACACACACACACACACAACTCTTCATCATGACACAAATCAGCGGCTCGAGAGTCATTTGGTTTCCTTCAGAGAGCTGCCTGAACCCGTCACTCGATCCTCGCCGTGTCTTTCTGTCTGCACAGTCCCTCCTCTCAGATCATTATCATGTTTACAAGTTTGACACGTCTGCATGAGTCCAGGTCTCACTGATGGGCGTGGTGTGTGACTGACAGGTGCAGGCAGATGTCCAGTGCTGCCTGAAGGAAAATGGTGGCAGATGGAACAACAAGGTCCTAAAAAATAAAGAAGTAAATTGCCATCTGACGACCATGAAGACTTGAGCTCAGCTGATGAACAATAAAATAAACAGGAGCTTGTTCGATGCTCAGAATAAGAAGACATCTCTGAGGAGAAGGACAGAGTCAGGACACTTGAGGAGTGTGAAGTCGACAGCTGCCGCGCGTTAAAATGTGTGAAAGTGAATGTGACAACACTTTCAGCTGCATCTTAATTAAAGTGTATTTGCATTATCACCATCTTAGATGCTCAGGTTACATAAAAGGTTTGCTTAAAAAGCCCCGACAGTGTATCGGCCTTCAAATCCTCACACCGCTGACAACGGCAGGAGATCAGAGAGTGAAGTGATTACAGGCGGCTGTCTGGAGGAGAAAACAGCAAACATCAGAGCTGCGAGTCCTCGACGAGCAGAGATCACACGGACGATTGACAGTTCGGATTAGAGGCACTAAAGCAAGAACAAAGTCTCTAAAGTCTTTCCCTTTTTTTTTTAGGTGCTTATTTGTCTGGAGCGAGAAGCAATCGAGTCAGAAAGTTACAGCAGCCGACGGAGCGTCTGACACGATGATACGGTTTACATCATCCTGCAGGGGGCGGGGCATCAGAGGGAACGCCGCTGGGCTCAGCAGACGGGTTGTTTCAGGCGGTGAACACGATACGATCGAGCCCTGAACTCATCAACCCGTCTGTGAACACGATGCGATCGAGCCCTGAACTCATCAACCCGTCTGTGAACACGATCAGAAGTGATGAAGCTCAGTAATTCAAAACTGTCTCCAAAGTCATTCTGCTGTCAGACTGTTAGCCCGTTGTTAGCATGTCAGCCTGTTAGCCAATTTAGCTTGTTGTTAGCCTTGTTAGCATGTGCACCTTGTCGCAAAACTACAATATATTAATTTCTATTTGGTTGCTTAAGAATGACACTTGAATGAAAAATTAATTAATTCCAAACGCATAATTACAGTCGCTCACTGTAAGAATCAGCAGTCGAGTACTGGTGTTTGTTTACACACACACACACACACACACACACACACACACACACACACACACACACACACACACACACACACACACACACACACACACACTCCGATCAGTCGTCACTGTGTGTAAACCTGCTGCTGTGGGACAGATGAGGCCAATTTGTCTGCTGGGATCTAACAGCAGGAGCTGTCACTCAAATAAATACAGACAGGCAGACAACACACACACACACACACACACACGCACACACACCAAACCACGCACACACACCCAGATCGTATCAAGTTGTTTGGCATTAACAGGCATTATAAAACTTAACTGTCATCCTCTCTGGCTGAGATAAGAGCTGAAAAATGTGTGTGTGTGTGTGTGTGTGTGTGTGTGTGTGTGTGTGTGTGTGTGTGTGTGTTCTAAGTGTGTCTCAGTGTGCGTATCATCCTGTACATCCTCACTTTGTATCTCATATCATTGCCGTCGTCTGATATTGATATTCTACATTTTCCAGCTGCTCTCTTTGTTTCTCTGAGCTGTAACTTCTCTCAGTGATTCTCCAACAGGACACGTAAACTTTCATCTCCTCTCCTCCTGAAGGTCGTCTGCAGACAGCGACCCAGAGAAGGTTCAGTCAAAGAAATGTCAGATCTGATCTATACGCTTTTTTTTTTACTCTTCATCTTCAGTAGCTCGTATATTTCTCAGTGCTTCTGTGTCCTCTGTTAATATTGACCATCTGTACATTTCTGGACACATCTGGACAGTAAATGAAACATCTGACCTCACCTGTGTTTCACTGGAAAACACCTAAAATAATAATATAATAAACGGCTGTAACCTGTTTAACAAAAAATCAATATGGAAGTCTAAAACACACAAGCACGTCTTTTTAAATACAGAAATAAATTGTTTTACAAGTTTTCGATGCCGTTTTTTGAAAAAACTAATAAATTCATCTATTCTCAGATAAAATAAATGTAAAAATTGTACTTTAAATGAGTCCGACTGAATTAAATGACGTTTGGCTAACGTGAAAAGCACAACAAACACAGGAGAGTCAGGCGTCTGTAAAATGGTTTTGGTCTTTGAGGGTTCACCACATCGAATACTAAAGACCAGAACACTGTGAGGAAACAAAGTGAGAGAAACATGGAGAGTAAGAACGAAAGAAAACAGGCAGAAAATCAAAAAGACGTAGAGAAAGAATGAAATACAGAGAAAGACGGAGAACAACCCGGTGAAAGTGAAAATCTACAGAGACAACGAGAAGTAAAACAAGCCGAGAATGTAAAAAGAGGAATGAAGTGAAAATGAAGAACATGACATTCCTCCGCCGACTCCCGAGCCGAGTCATTTCTCCTCTAATTAGACAGTAATTGAGCTGAGCCGGACACAATCATAATAAGACAATTAGCCTAATTTGTTTGAATTGAAAAGCCAATTAAAGAATAAAGTGAGCAGTGTAGGAAAGTTCATGAGATTATATCCGTGTAACGAGCGAGCGGGTCGCAGAGTCGAGGCTGAAGGCAAACAAACAGCAGCGAGCGGGACGAGTCGACAGGAAATCCAGCTGATACGTGTTAAAAGGATTAGAGCTGCTGGAGAAACAGCTTTCTGTCTTAGCCTCTTTGTTGAAAACTCCAGGCATGTAATCCGAACGGATTGGTTTGACAGATGGTTTCAGTGAGATTCTTCCTTCGCAGGCTGAAGTGTTGCGTGTCTGCCTGCGTGGATGAAGAGCTGCTGCTATCTGGATAAACAGCTCCGCTATTGTGACAAAAGAATCTGTGCGCTGAAAAGAAACCGGAAGAAAAACAGCGAACGAGCCGCCGACAGTCAGACGCTGCTGATGGGATCCTTCACACAGCAGACGGACGGACGGACGAGGACGGACGGAGCCGGTTTCATCTCACTTTGGATTTCATTTTAATCATCGATGGGAAACTATTTTAATTTAGCTGCTTACTTTCAGTCAACAAGACCGTCGCTCGGACTACTAACTCTGATTTCCTCTACGCAGATGATACAAGATGCACTCACAGTCATCCAGAAAGAATAAAAGTCAAATTATACAAGTTAAATCAAAGGGCTTCATATATACATCAATCTTTACACATTTTTATCAACTCAGTTTCCACAAACATGTGTTCCCTTTAACGTTTATAAAGGAGTCTCAGGGTATAACATGTTCCCCTGTACCAGGAAATGATTGTGTTCAAAGAGCTGACATTGTAAATTAAAACCTCAATTATAATACTTATACCTGAATACATAATAATTATCATATTTACATAACCAGCTGTTCAGTTTCCGTATAACTGTTCAGTAGATGCGACGCAGGATTTCAAAACGTGGCAGAGAGATAAAGGACTAACAGCAGAAGCTTTCCATGGAGCAGGTAGGAGAGACTCACCTGTGCTGTCAGAAGGTGGAGGTGTGGCTGTAATTAACCAGGAGGACATGTGGGAATTAATCTGACAAAGGGAATCTAACAGGAAGATCCCCGATGACCACACGGTCCGGACGGAGCTTCTCTTAGACGCCAGATCAAACAAAAAACAGAAAGAAAATGTGGGATTTAAAAACACGCTGAGGGGAAAACGAGCGCTGAAGTCGTCAGGATCAAACCAGCCTGATGTGTTTCTGTCAGATCAGCTGACAGGAAACAACTGCAAGTGAGCTGCTCTTGAACCTCTGCCACACACACACACACACACACACACACACACTCGTGGCAGGGTGTGAATCCCTCTCTCATTACCCATAATCCACTACAGTGCGGGCTGTCATCGCCGTCTCTGTGGACCGAGGATCATGGGAGCTCTGAGAAAAGGTCAGGGCGAGAGAGAAACCAGCTGGACACACACACACACACACACACACACACACACACACACACACACACACCACACACACACACACACACACACACACACACACACACACACACACACACACACACACAAGCTGTCATCTAACCAACCTTGCACCAAGATATATTGATCACAGTCTCCCCCTCCTCCCTTTTTTCCCACTCTTCTCTCCCTCACTTTCTCCATCTCCCCTCCATTTTCCTCCCCTCTCTCCTCTCTCCATCTCTAATATCCCTCCCTCGTTCTCTATCTGACCTTCTCTCCTCTCTCTCTCTGTATTTAGAAAGCATAAACCTTCAATTTAATTTAATTCCAGGCACCTCAGATCGAGGCCACTTTCACCGACATCTTTAAACATGTTGTTTATTTCTGAGAGGGAAAATAAAAAAATGTCGAGGTTTGCTCGATGAACATTTCTCAGCACGTAGAGACGTTTGGGAGAGCATCACCACATTCTGGGGAACATCAACTTCATCTGTAACGTATTTCTGTCTGTAATTAAACATCAGGCGTCTCTCAGTTCTGTGTGTTTTGCTTGATGGAGTTGAGGGACGAGGTTGTGACCAGCCAGCGAGCAGGAAATGGAATTAGATGACGTTAGCGTCGTCCGGAGCAAAGAGCAGCAGGCTTTACACCTCGTTAACATGGATCAGGCTCCGACACGAACCAGAAGTGTGTCCGGCTCTCTGCAGGGGACTCAACCCGATGACCTTTAAAGGACTTAAGATCCTCTGTGTTGTGAAAGTGGAGATCTGCTTTCCAAAGTCGTTAAAAACAAAATTACTGGTTGGATTGTTCATCAATACTAATTAGAAATGAGTAATATCTGTTGGCAGCCTGCTGACAATGACATCAAATAAACTCTGGCAGCTCCTTCCTGCCGAACAGGAAGTCATCGCTAATGTTTCCAAACTGTGTCAAATACATAAAAAAGCCACAGAAGAGATGAGTAGACGAAACTGCAACGTCAAAGATCTGAACTCGACCAGATGTTTCTCTGCAGAGCGGCACGTCAGACGAGTCTGTGCTGACAGAAGCAGATCTTCTGAGCCACAACATGTTGTTTTCCCAACGCTTCCTGAGTCTGAACCTGAGCGGACCGGACTGCGTTGTCACAACACGAGACTGAACATAAAGAAGCATAAAGCTGCAATATATACAGATTTATCTCCGCCGCACAGCGAGGAGCCAATCTGGATTTCGAGCGTGTACGTGAGCCCGCATCAGCGCCGTGACGAACACAATTATGCTGTCATGTGTGCTTTTAACATCTTTCCTCTCGGCCTGACTTTAATCAATGCAATTTCCTCCGCACACTTCAAGTCGTGCTGCTAATGAGGGACTGCGAGGTTTTTATTTATATCCGTGACAAAAGGTTCAGAAGTCAACAGGCTGTTGTTTGGTGAGTGGCTGCTGGAACACGAGCCGCTAACCAGCGTGATCTGCACTTAACGGAGTCACGACGTGATTATCATTTTAATGAGGCGCCGTCACAGACGCACGTGCAGCCTGAGGAAATTGATTTTTACACTTTTAACACTACAAATATGATTTTCACCATTAAACACTGTGAAGAAGTCTGCAGATATTCATCCTGATAACACTTTTCCCTCAGTTCACTTCACTTTCAAACACTCATGTGATCCGAACACACAGACGGGAGCCGGATGCAGAGATGCAGATGTGGCTCACCTCGAGTCCGGACTTCAGGGAGAGGTCTGAAGTCCCACATCACAGTGACGGATGCTGACGAGCCCTCCGGAGCAAAATAACCAATTAACTCCTGAGCTGATTAAAGTGAAGGTGTTCTCCAGGACGACCACACCGTCAGAGGTGGTACTTGTTTTTGCCACTCACAGCCAGATGTTGTTAGTCCGAATGATTCGTGCAGAGAGACAGAACAGTTAAATCCTTCAACTTTGACCAGAAACACTCGAGAAGTCTCGCTCTTATTGTATCTCTCTGCACCTCCGTCACACAGATGTTGGTCTCATGTGGTCAGGATGCTTTCACCTCAGCCCTCTGGCCTCCTGCTGAGGCGTCTAATGTCGCTGATGTTACAGCAGAACAAAAACTCATGATTTCAGACGGCTTCGTAATGAAAGCTCCAACCACCCGCCTCCACTCCGGGCTGTACAATCAGCGCTTTAAGTGAAAAAACCTTCCAAGAAACTGAAGTGAAGTGTGTCATCGCACTCGCCGCGTCGATACCTGTTAACACGAGCCACTCGGAGATGTCCGGCGTACTCGGGTTTCCCGCTGTGGAGGAGGTTTGTTCAGGTGGCTGATTATTGACGGAGCGATCGCACATGATACAACAACAACCCTGCTGTCATGTGCAGGATGTGTTACTGATCACTGAGCAGGCGGGAAAACTGAGGAGCTCCGCAGGAATCCATGTTCACTAACACGTCTCACTGTCAGCAAACAACGACTCTGAGCTCATTTAAATATAATACACAACAATATTTCTACTGTTTCCTCGATTATCTCGTTATTTTCATCGAGTGTCATCAAACATCAGCATCTCCGTCATCCCCACATCCACATCTTCACCAGCATCGTCTTCATCACAACAGATATATTAATATGCATTAATGATCATCATTGTCTCAGTCATCTTAATCACAACAGGGATCTCCAGCTTCAGCACGCACATAATCAGCAGCAGCATCAACTTAACATTCATCAGCATCATTATCAATCTCACTTATATCTATTATCATCACAACAATCATCTTCATAATCGCTTTAATCAGCATCCTCCAGCTTCAGCTTCACCCTCCACACCATCGCCGTCCCGTCTGGAACATAAACACATTCATTCTGCATCAGATTAGCTCTTTTCACAAGCCGAGAGGCCCGCCAGCCTCTTTGGAGGCAATTATATGGAAAATTACAGCTGGACTCAATGCAGCTCGACTCAGTGCTTCCCCCTAGCTTCATCTGCACAGAACAGATCAGTCCAGCCAGAGAGAGAGAAACAAAAAGTGGAGTGAGTGATAGAGAGACTGAGATAGAGAGAGTCAGTCTCAGAGGAGACGATAAGACAGAGGGAGGAGGAGGAGGAGAGGCTGCGAGGTGCAGCATCAAAGAGCTCCAGCGTCCTCCGAGAGCAGGAACACAGCAGCCAGCAGCCGGGATTTAAGAAACGTTTAGCAGGTCGATACACCTGGGTCATTAGCTGTGAGGATACTTCACCAAGAGACAGAACCAGAACCACCTATAGATTAACAATCCAACACACACACACACACACACACACACACACGCACAGGCTGCAGCAACAACAAATGTGCAGGAAGCTCTGCACGCAGTCACAGGGTGTGAACACGGCGCCAGGCCTTACCTTCCTGCACCGCCTGGAACGGGTTGTTGGGCTCGATGAGTTTAATAGAGTGTGTGATCTTCTCGCTCTGCAGGATGTCATCACTCAGACTGAGGTCAGACACGGCGAGCTGGAACACCTCATCGTCCCGCACTGCGTTCTCCTCAAATATCGCGCCTGGACACGTGGAAACAAGGAGAGGGAGAGGATCAGTGGATCAGCAGGAGAGGACCAGAACCTCTGAGATCCTCCAACTGCAGCTGAAACTAATCATTAATGTGCAGATCGTCTTCATGTTTAACCTGTTCGTCTGCAAAATGTAAAAAAAAACTAAATCCCAGAACCCAAAAACGTTTCATTTACCATCAGAAATGACAAAGAAAATCCTCACATTCAAAATAATAACAAGCCGAGACAAAAGAAATCAGCTCCATTATTCTCCAACAATCATAAAGCAGCAACATGTGTCCTCCTGACAGACTGACAACAATACATACAATATATTCAGTAAATATTATAAAATATAGAAGAGCTGCTGTCTGTGACAATGAAGCTGCTAATTACCTCGAGGTGACAATTAGCAACTATTATCTTCACATACACGTTAACAAGGCTGAGAAACACGATGTCAGATGAAAGAGTGTGTGAAGATGGATGATTGAGGGAAAGAGAGGACGGACACGGGACGAAGGTCACGTGATTGTCTCCCTGTTAGTGCTCCAGTCCTCAGAAGGTCTCCATAGCAACATCATCATCATCGTCATCATCATGCTAGAGCCCTTCATCTTTCATCAGTGACAGAACACAAAGGAGACGTTCTCCTGTGACACACACACTCATATTTAAGTTACTGTCAAACCCCCTACAGATGAAGACGGGGAGAATTACCCCAGACTTCCTTATAAAATCGCTCAATTTTGTGGGTTATTGAGTAAAAGTAATTTTATAAACTTTGAGAAGCAATGCATTTAACACATTCTTCATTATTTTGGCCTCCTTGTAAATTCGGCATATGTTAACGCCCTGTTTGAAGCACTTCCTGCAGCCCGTCGGCACCTTTAGTCCCCTCACCCATGCTGCTGTCCTCAAGGCCGCCATGTTAGTGCAGCTGGACGCATGTTACCTGTTCAGACTGACACCTGCGGGTCCTCTGACAGCTCTCATGGCGTCCTGTCAGGATGTTCGGCTGCTAATTCCATAATGAAAGTGGCACTTTATTAATCCAGTCATCTCACACGAAAAGTTGTCTGTGTTTCGTCCACCTGTGCTGATTGATCATGTGATCAGACATCAGGCGCGTTCAAGTTGACCTCCTGCTGCCTGACTGCATCAGCGAGATCTGCTGGCGACAGCAGGGGCGGGGCTACAAACGCTGCTATGAAGTCGGACACTCTCTCTTCCCGTAGACGTGACGTGACTTGGCTGAGCTTGCGGTGTTTGTCTTCTTCGTCGGCGAAGAAGTGGAGGAAATTAAAATTCCATTAATGTTTGATTACAATCAACAACGACTGTGATCAGTTTTCTTACCTGATGCTATGGGAACTTTGCTGGCCTTTTTCTCATATTAGTCCCCTTCGGAAATTATTCAATCAGAGATGTTCAAAATATTAGTCAACCAAAACATTTGGGCTGAGGAAATAGAGCAGTGGAACTGCTGCTGTGTTGCATGCAGACGACCGGAGATCAAGATATATATATATATATATATATATATATATATATATATATATATATATATATATATATATATATATATATATACAGTTCATATTTAGAGACATGTGACAGCTTTGTCACAATAACAACTTCAAATTTGGATACTTTGTAATTGCTTCACTTCAAACGGTCACTGTACAGTGGCTCATCAAGAGTAGATGAAGAGCCTAAATGTTGTCTTACTGTAAATGATCATGTTCTGTTTTCCTTGTAATGTCACCATTAAATACATTTGAACTTTGTCTATCTGGTACATTATAGTAAGTCTTGCACAATAACAATACAATTACAACAGTTACTCATTATTATGATGACAACTGTGCTTTGGTGCATCATGATTAAATCACAGCTGAGGGGAATTTGCTGACTACATTTAACAAATAAGCAAAACTGTAGACACATAAGATGAAGCATTTTCTCATAGCAACATTTCACTGAATGAATGAAATACAATAATCAGAACAAATGACTGAATCAGATGCCTTGTCCCGCTGCACCATCTCATCACACACAGAACAGCTCAGGATAATTCTTTGTATTGTTAATGTGACGGGAACAGAAAGGGTTAATTGATAAGAGTGGATAGTACAGATAACACTGGACACAGCAGTTAACCACTTCTCCATCATCACCCTAAGCTGACAGAACTGAGCAGTTGATTGACGACATCTTTCAGGGTTGTTGCGTTACATGAAGGATTTTATAGGTTTATTCATGGTGACTATCCCATAGGTGCGGCCACACGGCTGCTACTGATCTGAAAGTATTTGATATTTGAGTAGAAAAGAGGCAGAGGCCTTATGGATATGGAAATTCATCGAAACACACGTCATATACTTCAGCGTAGATGAGAGCCAATTAGGGCAAAGTCCTGACGTCATGAAGGTGGGTCTGGGGTCGCGCAGTACCTGGAGAGCAACTGCTCACCTGCTCTGCAGCAGCCTCGCTCCCGCGATAACTTAAGGTCATGTGACATCAGATGCGGAGCAGAAACCACTCCCATCCAGGTCATCGTGGACACATTTTAACCAGCATGCATCACGATTTAGGCTGCGCTACCCTGCCTGATCTTGAACTCGCCTATCATCATCCTGCTGCTCCCCAATCAGCCAATCAGCAGCTGCCCTCAAAATCACATGAATTATTTTGACTAAAGTAGCAAAAATGTATGATTAAATATAATATGAACAGTCTGTGTAGAACTTCCTGCAGTAAAAAGATTTTATATTCAAAAATTACAATTTCATGTGTAAATCTGATAATTTAAACAAAAATGTCAACATGTCAAAACAATTTTTACAATTTCCATATATGGAAATAAATAAACAGAAATGTTCTGTGGACTATGAAACTGTGGGAGGAGTTTTACATTTGTGGGTGGACTGTTCCTTTAAATGGACCTCGTGGTGGCATTATGTGCTCGAGTTCTGATGCCAAGGTGAATAATGAACCTTAAACCTCAAACCAACATGGAGGAGCGGTTCTGTAAGAGCTCATAATGAACACGTGAACAGCCGCCTGCTGATGAAGACCATGTGATGAAGAGCAGGTGATGAAGACCATGTGATGAAGACCAGGTGATGAAGACCATGTGATGAAGACCATGTGATGAAGACCAGGTGATGAAGACCATGTGATGAAGACCATGTGAAAGCTCCAGTCCTGCTGTTAAAGGACCCAGAGAGGTGATGTGTGTGTGTGTAACTCTGGTGAGAAGCTGATGAAACCCGTCCAGGTCGTCTCTGATTGTAAGATGAGCAGCAGGTTTCTAACTGGGACGACTCCATGAGCAGAAATTGATTTCTTGCGATTGGAAAGACAAAAACGACGGATGAGAAAACAACAAACGGTCGACTTGATTAATTGAACTTTCTTTTGTGTGTGTGTGTGTGTTCGGACAATTTGTCATGCACAATTAAGAAAACCTTTCCTATGAGCGAGAATTCAATTTGCCGGGCTGCTTGTGCTCGTTCAGCTCACGAGGATCCAAATGAACTCCGCTCTGCGCCAACATCCCCATCGTGGATCTGAGGGTCTTCCTTTCGCCCAGCAGCGAGCGGACGCTGTCGAGTGTCTCAGCTTGATCATTCAATCATCCAGTTTTTTGAAACTGCAGTCAGTCAGGCGTTTTCAATTAAGACTGAGTCCTGCTGCAGCCGTCAGAGACACGGTGAGTGGATTGATGTGAGGTTTATATTTCTCCTCTCGGCTGCAGACTGCGAGCCTCAAACTCCAACAGGTTTAATTAATAATGATGCTGAGGGTGGAGGAGGATCGCTCCGGACCCAGCGGAGCCTCTGTGAGCTCAGGATCGAACCTCCGTGAGTTTAACGCCCCTGAGAAACGCTCCTGCAGACCGTCTGCTGGAGAACAATAGCTAAACTAAAGGATCAGTTCGTCCAACTTTACACAAACATCCATCAGGTAGTTTGGGTTTCATTTCTCCAGGTGTCAGGATATCTATCTTCTGCCTCCACCTCCACAAAATGGAGGTGCATGACAGTTAGATTACGGTGTTCATAAGCTTAAGATATATTTCAAATTTAAAAAATACGATGGTGAGTTCTGTGGATTATTACTGTAGAGAGACAAGGACGCCGTCTGTGCCGACAGATAATGTTTGAGTCTTTGTGTGTGTTCAGTGCTGAGAGCAGCAAACTGAAATATATTAACCTGCAGTGTGTTGGGGTGGAGGAGGAAGTTTCACAGACAGATAAAAAAAAAAAAAATAACAGCAAAACATCTGGAATAATACAGACGGACTCCACGAGGAAATATGATTCTGTCATTTTGGATATTTATTAATGAGGCATCAGGATCTAATGTGAGCAGCTAACGAGTCTGCAGAGCTCAGATACGTCTGAGGGTGACGTGAAGCTAACACAGCATCTCAGGTTCATGTTACTTCACCTCAGGAGGTGGTGTTACTACAACACACCAGTCTATACATTTAAGGACACCTGGAGACATTTCCAACCGCTCCTGATGAATCCAAAGCAGCTATTTTTCACGACACCATGCATACTGTAATTACATCATTACAGAAACATGCAAAATGTTATTTTTGTATTAAAACTCAACCGTCCGTCTCCTTCATGCAGCAGCAAGTGAAAACAAACGCTTCTGCTTCCCTGAACTAATCAGCAGGTCTCTTACACATAAAGACATCATGTTGCAGTTTCATGACGAACTCTGATTGTTGCGTGTAGTTGTGGTGTTATATTGTCTGTGGTTGTATTACATGAACACACTCAGACCTCGACAGCAGTCTGTACAGAAACAACAGTGTCAAGAAGCTCAACTTGACATTTTCGCATATAAATTGCACTTTATTTAAACATTTCCTCTCGCCGCATGCATACGCTCCGAGTCCTTAAGGTCAGATTATTGAATTTCCGGCCGAGCTGAATAGTTAATAAATGTCACAGAAACGGGGAAACCTGTTGAGGCTGGAGAATAAATGTGTGATTTGGAGAGTTTGGCCTTTTCAAGCGTATTTGCAAACATTCCTCCGCTACACGCGGGGTGGGAACTTCACACCAGCCGGCAGCCAAATGCAATTTATTTGCCGCTGATGCAAAAACAATGTATTGTTGCTGCTGAGTTCATCGGGCCGCCTCGTCTCTCTGGCAGGAAATCAAGCGGCGGTCCGAGGCTTTGGGTCTCACAGATTCAGCAGGCTGGAGAATCGGAGGAGGTGTTTTGGTTTACTGGAGGATTTATCTGTCCTGAGATCCGTGACCGCGACCTCTGGACCAGAAAAGCTTTACTGAGGCCGCCGGGTCACAATATTCTCACATTTTTATTATAAACATCTGCAGCTGAGAGTTTAGTTTCTTCAACAGTGAACTATACGTTTTGCTGAAGTGGCTGATTTGATTTTGGAACAAACTTCAAACAAACTGTATGTATCTAAAATCCTGTGTTTCTTTTATTGCTCAGCAGATTCACTGTATTCACACACATTTGTACCCAGCAGACGGCTCAGGGAAGATTTATTGTACGCTGGAACTTCTTTCTGGGGGAATAATCCTGATGAAAACTGGTGAGATTGTATTGTGTTGATTATTTCTGCAGCACTGAGCCCAAGAATAAAAAAAAACTTCCCCAAGGGGACAATAAAGTATATCGTATTGTATCTGAAGTAACCGGGTCAGAGGGAGATGCAGCTGTTGTTGCTGTTGTTCTGTTGTGTGCTGCTGTCGGGGCGGTCGGTGAGCATCTGTGGCTCGAGGTGTCGAGTCCATTCACACCTCCATCACATCCGTTACAGCAGCCTGGTCAGCTGTCAGCGCTGTACATGCATCTGTAGTGCAGAGCCGGATGGGTCACACACAGAACTTCTCCTCCAGAGACCTGAACCAGGTCCCGTCTGTGACCGAGAGTCAAGAGCGATTTGTTTCTAATTAATTAAAGTCACGTGTCTTGAACATTAACACATTCCAGGTCACAGCAGCCACATTAACTACAGTCATGAAGAGGGAGAGAAAGTATCCAGACTTCATTATAAAATCACTCAATTTGTTAATTTGTTGAGTGAAAAGAAACTTTATAAACTTTGTGAAATGCTGTTTTTGACACATTCTTAATTATTCGGACCTTCTTGTGAATTCGGCATACGTCATCGCTGCAGAGCCATCAGCACCTCAAGCTCCATCATCCGTGCTACAGCGGCACATGGAGCGTCACAGTTTGAAGCTTGAAGCCACCGACGGAGCTGCTGTGAGGACGCTCGTCTGCAGCTTTTTAGCTGACTGAGTGTGAAGACTCAGCAGCAGAGCCCGTCGCAGAGAGAGATCACTCACTGCTTTAGTTTCAGAGCAGTGCGGAGGCGAGCGATGGTTTCAGCAAACATGTTACAACACTGTTGTTTGAGACACTGACAGGTCTGCAGCTCCTGGTTCAGTCCGACTCCACAGACGGGATTTTTCTCTCTCAGGATTGCGAAGAGAACCAGAATATTATCACGGATACTTTACGTCTCTGACAGGCTGCAACGAGAGACAAATTTGCTGTGCTGTTGTAAAGATGGACTCTCATCCTGACTTCGCCCGGTGGAGAAGAAATCTGAATAAAGAGACTGTCAGTCATCTTTACTACAGAGTTTACAAAAGGCTGTCGTTCACAAGAGCTGCTCAGCAGGCTGACAGGGAGGGACTTTACTCACTGACTGTTTCACCTGCTATCACCCGTCTGATGCCATCCTCACCTTCCTCCGTTCATCACTCTCCTACCGAGGAGTTAATCAGCGATACAGGACGTACCGTTTATCTCACGAGCTGCCCGTGTGGGAAATCACTGGTTGGTAAAACCATCAGGGAATTAAAACACATGTAGCAGAACGCTGGAGTCGTGTTAGACGCAAGAACACAAATTATTCTTCGTCTTTAGTTTTGACTTTACAGAGAGAGAGAGAGAGAGGTGCTGACCTGGAACACTTCCCGTCTGGATAAGAATACTAATCGTGAACACAGGACTCTGAAGTGACCTGTTTTCACATTAATAAAGTCCAGAACGTGTGACGCTACTCAGACTGCAGGAAACCTTTTTCAAACTCAATTTTAAGATTTGTAAAATGAGTGGCCCAGTGACTGTGATGTTGTGCGTCCGTGTGCAGTTTCTCATTAATCACCATTTTACCTCCGAGCGTCATATTATCATTTTTTAAATATGAATCAAAAGGTCATGAACACTGCAGCTGAATTATCTCTCTCTCAGATCATCACACCTTCCTACCAAGTATTAAATGTAATCAGAGTAGCAGTGAGGCCTCGCTGGTGATCAATAGATTCAGACCATCGAACAGGTTTTCACTTTCCAAACGAACACACTCGTCTCAGAAGGACAACAAAGATCCAGAGTCTCTTCTTAAGATCGTCATAAACTTCAGTCTGAGTTGAAGTCAGGTGAAGTGTCAAAGTTCACAAAACAGCGAGATGGCATCACATCATTAAAGGGATATTCTGGTGTAAGTTTAATCCATGGTCTAAATCACCGTGAAACTGTGTTAGACTCCCTCTCGAGAGATCAAGTTAGCAGACCGCTAATTTACGGAGTTTTATCAACCTCAGAAACGACCGCACGACAACAATACACTGCAGTAAATGGATCCAAATATAAACCGCCACCAAAAAGCCACAAATAATGCTCAGAACAGCACCAAACTTCAGCAACAGTACAAATAGGGTCTCAGCACATAGTCCGGGGCATCTAACCTCCGCTAGCTTAGCTGGATTTCTACTGAAAAGCTGACTAAATTTACCACTCTTCTGCAGCAGCTTCCTGTTGACGGGAAGTCCCGACGAGTCGATTACCGAGTGCAGTAGAGTTCCGCGGCTCATGGATGAAAATGTATGATTATGACTCCATGGAAAAGCAATCAAAGTTCATATGTGTCTTACCTGCCAGTTTATAACAGTTATTATCGAGAGCGGACAGGGAAAAGAACGGAATTGAGCATTTCTAACCGCACTCGGTAATCGTCGCGTCGGGACTTCCCCGACCCGGAAGCTGATGGAGGAGATTTGAAATCTGTTTTTAGCTTCCCAATAGAAATCCAGCTAAGCTAGCGGAGGTTAGATGCCCCGGACTATGTGCTGAGACCCTATTTGTACTGTTGCTGAAGTTTGGTGCTGTTCTGAGCATTATTTGTGGCTTTTTGGTGGCGGTTTATATTTGGATCCATTTACTGCAGTGTATTGTTGTCGTGCGGTTGTTTCTGAGGTTGATAAAACTCCGTAAATTAGCGGTCTGCTAACTTGATCTCTGCAGGGGGGTCCTACTCGGTGTCATGGTGCATTAGAACATGGTTTAAATTTACACTGGAATATCCCTTTAACTAACGACATCACTGTTTCTATTGGTCAATCACGCAAAAGTGCAAAACAAAGCTGTACAAACTCTGACGAAACTCTCTCCCGCTGTTGTCGGTCAGATACTGTGAGGAATAATCCTCCACATTCAATCTGCTTAAACCCCCTAAATTATTCTGATCCACAGCCAGAAGAGATTTGAGAACTTAAATGAATAATGCAATGCTTTAAAATGTACAAAACACGAGCTCAACAACAAGATTTATAACGTCCAGGCTCGTGGACGACGTCCCCCCAGAGTCCAGGAGAAGCGCCGGGCACATGGCGGCTTTACAGCGGAGCTATTATCATAATTAAACATCCAAAGAAGTGAAGCTGCAGCGCCGTGACCCGCCGCAAAACAACAAAGACGGTGGGAGGAAACCACAGAACAGCTCAGCAGCCTGGTTCACTGTTTGTGTATTCCTTCAGTGTGAACACAAAATGTGCTCCCCCGCCGTCAGACGCCATCAGCCGACAGACCGAACGCTGCAGAAATGAACCCGCCTGGAGCTGAACGCCATCCTCAGCCGGCGTCATTTAGGAAGCCACGAGATGTGAGCTCCTTCTGTCACGCAGCCAATAATCATCACAGAACAACTTAATGCAAATGAAATGTGCATCTGCTGAGATTACCTACACGACGGGCCGCTGTGGCGCCAACAATTACGTACAAGACTCGTCCTAAAGTAACATGATGGATATTAAGAGCCGATGAGCCGCTGCAGCTGCTCGACTGCTGAACATCCAGCAGCACCGACGACAGAACCTCAAAAGTTTAAACGAAGCCGGCAGCAGCAACACACATATCATCAGGGAGTGAGTCGCACGGTGGCTTCAACACACCAGCAGTAAGAACACGCTCATCATTAAAACGCTCCAGCTGGCAAACGTGAACACAAGTCTTGGCTAAAAGTTTAACTTCAATTCATGACTGCGTCTCAGCCAATCAGAGTGCACGGACGAGGACATGTGACAGCAGCTCACTACAGCCTGTTTGGATGAAGAAATAGTAAAAGAGGAAAGAAAAACAACCGGCAGAGGAACGAAGGATTACTGCACTGAAGTGTGTAGTGGTGAGTGTTAAAGGAGCAGTACGTAGTTTTGGGGAACAAATTTCTAATAAATTGAATAAACAGACGACACGATCGACTGTTTGACTTTGTTTACATGTGGCCGACCCTCGAATGGAGACCGTGTGAGGATCTCATGGAGGGGGAGGAACAGTGGAACACGATGTGCATCATCAACTCATTTGCTGCAGAGAAAAGGATTATTGATATATTGATCTGAAACGTAGACCAGTTGGTTCAAAGGCTCTACTTAGGGACGGCCAGGCTGATGGGGGTCAGAAACACTTATAAACAGATATTCTAAATCCAGGACTCGACCAGGAAGCACATCTTACAGTCTAATGACGCTCTCATGTTCATATTCGGAGGACGAACCTCAGTCTCACTCGTCACTTTAACAGAATAAATCCAATTTAAAGATATTCAGTCGGAGCACAAACACGGTGTTTGCAGCTTCAGTATCAGCAGCATCTCTCAGAAACCTGTTATCAGTCCCAGAAGTTTCCCTTCTCCTCCGCCCACTCTGGCTTCCCTCTCTCTCTGCTTGTCACTGTGAATTTGAAGCAACACTAACGTTTCTTCACGGAGCGTCTGATTGACCTCGCGGGGTCAAACACTCCGCTACACGCCACGTTTATTCAATCCAGCGAACCAGGCCGCCCGCCGCATTATGTTGGAAAGATGGCTGCTCCCTGTGCGTGTGTGTGTGTGTGTGTGTGTGTGTGCAGGTGGTGGAGGTAAATGGCCTGGCTGAGACTTCACTCTGAAGGTGCGGGAAGCCTTTTGCGTTGTTCCCTAACTGGGTTAGTTTATCTTATTTAGCGGCGGGGAAAGAAAAGGCCGCAGCTGTTCATTCGCTCTGCCAGCCGACACAGATTGGATTCCTGCAGTTCGAGCTCGCCTTTTCCTAAAGCAGCCTCCCCTCCCTTCTGCTGGCCGCTCCGCCAATGCCGTAAATCATCCCTCATCGGCTGCCTGGCTCATGGGATGGGGTAATCTCTCCTCCTCAGGCTGCTTATGAAAAGTGACTTGCTACCTGCTGAGCCTGAGGGGTGTTTAAGGACCCTTATACAGGTAAAACAGCCCATAGGGGACGAGAAGAGCTACAAGCCCGACCCGTTCAGCTCCTGAAGGCCCAAACCGACTTTGTTTGCAGTGAGCTGATGCAGTTTCTTACTAGATTTTGGTTGTTTTTGGGTCACAAAAGGCTCTGAAACAAGTCATCTATGTTAGAACAGCTCTTTAAACCTCACATTTATATATTTCTGTCATCCACCGTGTACAAACTCTCCCAGGAGAATGAAGCTGACGGCAGGTCCGGCCCGGCTGGCAGCCCAGCTGGACTCTCTCTGCTCTCATGTCTCCATTAAATATTCAATGACTGAATAAACTCATGTTGCTTCCTGTGTTGTTCTTGGTTGGGACAGAGCAGAACAGGAATTATCTGGTTGTCTTTGCAACAGCACCAACAGCGGGTCCCTAAAACTCCTGAAACTTTGCAGCTTTTAGTCCTTTTTTTCACAAACGACGCAGGTAAAATCAATAATCACATCTCCGTCCCGACCGAGAAAACTGGAGCCAGACGGACAAAAAGTCGATAAGACCTGCAGCCTAGACAAAATACCGTCAGCAGCATCCTTCATTTCAGGTTTCATTCAGACCCTGGATCAGTCTTAAGATCATGTGAAGGTGCTGGATGAGGCTGAGCTCAGTTTGTTCCACACTAAACACTAAAACACACAGATGGAAACAGTTTTATACCACTGACTGCTGGGTGATAATGTATTCCAGCACATGTGTCAACAGTTCAGCATCATCTCAGACTCTACAGTCTGCAGGAGTTTGTGTTGACGTTCGACAACCTGCTTTTCGTAATGATTTCACCTCCTCCTCTCTGGACAGACTTGTTCTCACGAGCCCCCCGAGAGCCTCCATCATATCCACAGTCCACCTCGCTGACAGCTTGATATCTGAGATTTAATTAAAGGCCAACAATTGATTCCTGCACTGTTTTCCTCCTGGTTCTGACCTTCAATCAGACAAACTCAAGTCCCAGCCTCCATCAAACCCTGCAGCAGCTGTTTTTGTGCACATTCAAGCAAAGAACAGAAGGGGCGGGACTAATTAGAGAAACCAGCTGCTGTTGTTGTGGACGGCTGCGATGAAAACCTGCCGGGCTCCTGAACCTCCACAGTGCAGGATGTCGCATCACGAGAAACGCTGCAAGTGGGTCAGAGGTTCAGGCGGGACGACTGAAGGTCCACGCTTCACGTTTTCATCTGTATCAGCTCTTCTGCAGATCAAACCCCCCCGGGACTCCTCCTGCCTGCCACCGATCCTCTGCAGGGAGCCGCAGAGAGGAAGGGACAAACAGACCGGGAGATGTCAGCGACGATGAAGCCGCGCTGCTGGACGAGGCAGATGCTCGGGCAGGGGATTCTGGGCTGAGGCTGGAACACTGTCACATCTGATCTGGGTGTTCTGACGACTTGCCAAGTCAGTCAGAGTCGGACTGTCAGTCGGTCAGGGGGACAACGGACGCTCTGAACAGCCGCGGATCAACCACGAGGACCGGCAGGGAAACAGCTCCGGCCTCAGACTCAACCGTTCACGCACGAATGATTCAATCACAAACTTATATGTTTTTAAATCTGTCTGCTCTCAAACGAGTCGAGGGAACGAGCAACATTTCTATATCATACTTTTCTCACACATCGTAACAAAGTGTATATTCTGCCAACTGACAGTTAATTAAAATCTGATGAATTCTTGATGCTTCTGTTTAATGAAACTATTCAAATGTCAAAACACACAATATAAGGCAGAATGCATCCTGTGGACAAGAAACCAAGAGAGATGTTTGTCAGATCTGCTCAGTTTAAAATATTCCTGTCTGGTTCTCTGACAGTTATTCAACTCTTCTCTCTGATATTTTCAATTACGCTGTTATTTTCCTAAAACGACACAAACATACAAAGATGATTTTCAGCTGGAATTGTGAAGAGGACAGCTGGTGATTGACTGGTACGTAGAGCTCCAACTCAGCCAACCAGTGACTGAAACCATCGTTCACCAGACGTTTATACGGCTGCACATATTTCTTGGGTTGTATTTCATTTTTACAAATGTCACTAAGTAGTGTCATTGTGAAGAAACATCCAGTCATCAAGCTCACCTGCATCCAACTGATCAATACCAAACCAAGAGGACTGTAAATGCATGTGGCTCATATATCATTTATATCTGTTCTTTATAAAACTGCCTCCTCAGATTCGCTCTCCTCGCGCCCTCGTCAATTAAAGATGAATCAGGTAAATGTTTTAAGAAAACGATTTCTCCTTCAACAAGTTTTCTGAAATGTAAAGATGAGACGATATCTTGTTATAAATGCTTGAACAGTTTGGAGCTCTGCTGGTTAATTCAAGCAAAACCTCTTCATTTGACTAATTCATCAAAAGCAGTTGGTCCTTCATTAATAATCTATAAAGAATGTCGGTGCTCTGTCAGAACAACAGAACCCTCAGGTGTAGTGTGCAGGTAAAACAGGAGAAATCAATCCGCTGCAGGAACCAAACAGCTCCAGGCTTTGAAGCTTCTCATCGGTACCACCGGGAGACGCTCACTGCAGCGGAAGAGGCAACACGACGCCACGCGGCCTCAGACGTCCTGTTATCAACGCCGCAGTGTTTTCACACGGACACGAGGTTCAGCCTGAAGAAAACAGAGAGCTGACAATCTTGTTGGAAAAGTACAATATCGTGTTATATCTGCAAAGACGTCGGGAGCCTGCAGCTGACTGGGAGGTTTCCAGCTGCTGCACCAGTGGAGCCACTTCACACGTCTCACAGCTACAAAATGTGATTTGTACTGCGAGAACCTGCAGGAATCCTCCCGCTAGACCACCACACGTCCAACAGCAGCCGGGTGTCGCAGGCACACGGTGCAACACCTATCTTCATGGAACAATCCTGCAGCCTCTCGTTAGAGCATTTTTCTGAAGCCACAGCCGGCTTCTTCGTACCTGGAGCGCTGATGTTCACAGATATCAGTCGACGGCGGTGAGATGTGTTTCAAAGATGCAAGAAATTGGGCAAAAGGTGTTTACATGAGCAGAAAACCACAGCAGTCAGGCACCATCAGCATGAAGCTGGTGAGGAGGTTTGGGTTGAAAACTGGAATAAACATCATAAATCCTCACGTGGAATACAAGCAGCTTGTTCTTAGAGGCTGCTGGACTCTGGAGACGCAGTAAAGAGTCTGTGAATCTGTGAGATTGTTGTTTTCTTTAATAAAAATCAAAACCTGAGCTCTTTGTCTCTTCGAGGGAGCTCCGATCTGTGAGGTTATGACTCCATGTGGCTGTGATAGCTGGCTGTAGGATCACTGTGAGACACTGGGAGCCGTTTGCTCCCTCTGCTAACAAAGAATGTTTGGAAACGATGTGTAAATGTTCAGGTCGTACAGAGCTGCAGACAGAGAGGACATGTTTCAGCAGGTCGGGGGTTATTCCTCACTGATAAACCATCTGTGGGTATGAATATGGGTACACTGGCTACCCTTCTTTGTCTTTTAGTTTTGTATGCACTGTTTATGGCATAAAAACCACTTGTTAAGGGTTCGGAAAATATCGTGGTTTGGCTTAAAACACCTCAAAAACATGGCTAGGGTTCGGGTTAGATGTGCCGAGGTCTCACCAAACATATCTGCTTTATTAAAAAGATTGGATTCTTGTCGCCACAAACGCAGTGTAACCTTTATAAATGTCAGAACCGTGTGGTGGATTCTCTTGGATCATCCCCTCCGCCTCCTCACATGGAGGGATGTTCAAACATGAACATCGGTGGTTTTCCTCTCGTAGACAGTTCACAGTCTACTAGAAACGACCAGACCAGGTGAGCACGGTCGACTCGACCGTGCTCACCTGGTCTGGTCGTTTCTAGTAGACTGTGAACTGTTCCTGTTCAAAGTATCGATGTAGAAACACAAGCTCAGATTTCCCATTTTTGCTATCTGTGCTCGTTGCAGCAGCAGCAGCAGCAGCAGCAGCAGTGTGGCTTCGTGCTTTTGGCATCACCTCCATGTTTGCTGTATTAACTGTTCTGTGTTCTCTAATCCTGAATCACTGTTCGCTGTAGTTTCCATGTGTGAACTGATCACAGATTGTCTCCGGGGAGACGCTGAAGCATCCGTCCATCTGTCCATCCGTTCTCTGGACTTCCACAAATGTATTCAGGAGGAGGCTGGACAGTATTTGTAAAACGATGCCTTTCTTTTTATCTGCGTGTGGGAATAAATATCTTCTATGATTAGATAAAGGAAAGTAACAGAGCGTTTTCACTGCAGGCATGAATGTTCAGCCTGTTTTCTCGGCGGGTTCTGTAGTTAACAGTCTTCTCCTGTGATGCTGGTTTGTCATCTTCAAGTGTTTTCGCCTCTAAATTGTTGTTGTTGTTTTTTTTATCAAACCTCTCCTGACTGATGGAGCTGCAGCGTTTTAATCTGTCACTGTGTCTCCCTGAGAAATCATCTGGAGGTAGGAAGAGTATTCTTATTAGCTGAATGACTCTGACTCCCCCCTCCTTCCTCACACCCTATCCGCTTCCTCCTCCTCCTCCTCCTCCTCCTCCTCCTCCTCCTCCTCCTCCTCTCCTGGCTGAAGCACACAGGCCACCGCAGTGCTGCTGGTCTGACGCTCTGAGCTGCAGCAGACAGCTGACATGTCGAACCTTTTTGGATTCGTGTTGTTTTTACCTCCTCCTCTTCCAAACACACAGCGCGCAGCGGAGCCGTTCAGAGGAATTAGTGCAAAATGGGGAGTTTAAGAGGAAAAGTGAGTCTCTCTGTCCCTCCACCAACTCCTACTATCACTCCAGCAAAGTGACTAAAAATTCACAGGACATGAAACGATGGAGGCAGGAGGAGGAGAGGAGCCTCTTCATCAGCTCGCCAACTGGCTTTTGGTTGCCGACGATGTTTCAGAACCCGAACAGTCGGCTTTTGTCCCCTTTGTCTTCTCTTCCCCAGGCGGAGCTGATTAACATTTCACTCACGTCCAATTCAAAGTTCAGGCTTATAGATGAGGGGAGGCGAGGGAGAGAGGGATGTGGGAGGAGGAGGAGGGAGGAGGAAGAAGAAGAAGAAGAAGAAGAGGAGGGAGGGAGGGAGGATGGATGGATAAAGCGAAACCCTCCAAACACCCACGTCGGGGCAGTTTCTCCTGCCAGCCTCGGGTTTTCTTCTGCATGTGAACGTGAAAATGCATCGAAATGGAGAGATGGATGGAGGGATGGATGGAGAGGTGGATGAAGGGATGGCGCAGCGCAACACTTTGCGGGCACTTCTTCTACCAGGCTGCGCTGCGTGCGTCTGCGCCTGGATGCAACAGCCTCCTTCCTCCTGGCACGGATCGGAATGATAACCAGGTGTGAGCTCTGTTTTTTTTGTGTTGGTTTTTTTTGCCACTGAGGAGCTGATGTTGGACACCAGTGCATGCAAAGAAACTCCATCATTCAAATTCTGCCACAACTCAATTCTAACAGCAGTAAATGTGCCACAGTAACCTGCTCCGCCGCTCACATTCTCCGTGTTCAGACGTGTGTGCATGCAGCCACCAGCCTGCCTGTCTCTCCCCTCAGCCAAACCCTGCACAGCAAACACACACACACACACACACACACACACACACACACACACACACAGAAAGAGAAGCCCGGGTTGGTGTCTTACCAATGTGAATGATGGAGTCGGCGCTCACTGTGTTGCATTGCAATATCCACAGGGAATGAAATAACAATGTCAGCATTTCCATCTCCAGCTTGAGCCAAAAAGGCGCATCCACGGATCCACCTCGCTGATTTTTGTGTTTTTTTCCAGTGATGAGCAAAATCCAAAATAAGCGTCGGTGCGTAAAAGCGGCAGCAGCGGCGGCGGCGGCGGCGGCGGCGAGGAACAGTGTTGAAAATCACCACCGAGGAGTAATAAAAAACCAAATCCCAGAGACCAAACTGTTGGCCGGAGTCGAGAGGAAGAAGAAGGGTGGAAAAAAAGAGATAGAAGCGTCCAGGGCTCCGGAGAGAAACAAACCCGGGTGAGTGAGGAGGGGAGCGGGGACGGATGAGAGAAGACACCGGGGGTTTGTTTCAGAGGTTGAGATCCGCCAGACGAGCAGCTCTGACTCTCTACCTCCGAGTCTGAGACATAACACACTGCAAACTGCGGAGGAGGAGGAGGAGGGACGCTCTCTCTCTCTCTCTCTCTCTCTCTCTCTCTCTCTCTCTCTCTCTCTGTCTCTCTCTCTTCTCCCCCCGACCCACGTGACTGCAGAGCCTCTATCTACGGCGCTGGAAGCCCGACCGGAGAAAAGAGAGGCGAGGGATGGAGATGGAGATGGAGATGGAGAGAGATGGAGGGATGGATGGGAGCCGGTGCGCACGGCGGCTGAGACCGGGTGAGAGGGTGTGAGGCGCAGGGGAGGTGGCGCCACGGACGGACCCTCGCTTGCTCGGTAGGTTTTGCAGTGTGAGTCGGACACGGTGGATGAGGGGGGGTCGTCGGTGCCGGTAATGAACTTGCGACAGTCGGGCTGCACGTCTCACGCGTTGAACGCGCTCTCCGCTCCGCCTGAAGTTGGCTCATTCAGCGCTGACAGGAGGAGCCGTCACCGCCGCGCTGGATGGACTCGGTGTGCTGCGCAGACATCGCATCGCTCTGCTCGTGTTTGTGGCTCCGGTGTCCGTGCGTAAATTAAACACACTGTTGTTTTTTTGTCCCGATTTCCTTTTTCTCGGACGGAAAGGAAGATGAGGCAGTTATCCAGCAGATGACACGACCAACTTAATCTCAGCAGACGAGTTGCAGACGCCTGAGTGAATATCGGATCATGCGTGACATCGGTGTGAAGCGGTGTTTCCCCCCCGGCTGCTCGGAGAGGATGACGCGCGGCGCGCGGAGAGGAGAGAGTCCGGGCAGGTTCCACTTTAACCCTGATCTCTTTCAGCTCTGAATGAATATACACCCGACATTCGGTTCGTGTTCAGCGGTCATGTTGCGCTCAAACATTTGGATAAACGCTTTGGCGTCGCCGCGTGCGTAAAATCTTCCCAGCGCCGCTCGGAGGAAGCTCCAGGAGCAGAGAGGGAGCGGAGACATTCCGACGCGCTGAGGAGGACCAGCGGGTCGTGATAGCAGGGGGTCGGGAAGGAGAAGCTGGGATTAATGGGGAGATGGACTCATCAGCTCCGGGCAAAGGAGGCTCGGACACGCTGCAGAGGAGGAGACGACGTGCAGGTTTCACATCGTGGTAAAGTGGATCTGCTGAAGGTTCGACACTCTGCTCGGGTTTAATGAACTCTCGGGTGTGTTTGTGACCCAACCTCGGCGTGTGTGCATGTGACGTCACTCACCTTTCCCGTGATTTCAGTCCAGGTACGCCGACAGAACCTGCGGGAAGAAGACGTGGATGTGAGGATTACTACACTTGACCTTACAATTAAAGGATATTTCTTGCGAATGAATACGACTCAGAAATGTCTTTTAATTGTTCGGCCAAGTCTAGTTCGGCGAGAGTCCTGAGATGAAGCCTCACAGAGCCGCTGGAGGTTCTGGAGCCTGCTGAGTTTCAGCACCACGCCGGACCGGACAGCTCCTCTGACACTGTCAGACTTACAGCAGCGCAGCTATGGAGTCCCGGGAGGGACAAATGTAGCTGTCAAAATAATATTCAATGATGATACATGAAGATATTACGAGAGAATATTGTCTTTATGTGTAATTAATATCCAGTTGCAGAAAATTGAGGAAAAGTGAAAAAGTCATCCGCTAAAGAGAGAAACTCTGAAAAAGCTACAAAAAAGGGTTAAATCTTGAATTTAGAATATTTTTTTAAAGATAAAAAATGTATTTTATGACGTCCCGATGATCGTCTCAGGGTGTGATGGTACCACACGTTTGTTATTATGATCAATAATGAGCCTCAAAGCTTCAGTGTGTAAGAATTAAAATTTTAATCATTAATTGGTGAAGAAATAAGAGTTTGAAAGATGTTTTATGTCTTCTGAAGTTAGCGTGCTAAGTAGCTAGTTCCTGACGACAGCACTCGAGCTCCCATCCTGTGTGGAGTCAGCCAATAGAGCCACTAGCTGCACGGCTAACTGAGCTAACTAGCTAATGAAAGCTAACGTTAGCAGAAATCAGTGGTTTCTCTGATGAGATGCTACCACTAGCTGTTTGGAGAATGATGTCGACAGGTGGAAAGTTCCAACATATTGTGCCTTTAAAGAACGAAAACAACAAAATCTTTATCACAACTTTGAAAAATAAAAAAATACCTGACAGAAAAAACGCTTGAAATAAACTAGAAATATATGTTTGAAACTGGTTCATGACATTGTGTTCTCTGGAGGCCTGAAGTAAATCTGTTTTTGGAGGAAGTCAGAGAGTCGGAGTGGAAACTGTTTGATTCTCTGTGACTTTGATCCTGAACGAGTTTCTGAACTGATCTGTGACGCTGATGACGGACTGATGTGTGTTCGGTCTGTTGATGTCGCCCGGACGCTGCTGTTGTGTTCACAGTTTCCCGGGAGACTCTTCGCTGTCACTCACACATTCATGTAATCACAGTGAAAGTAATTTACTGTCCGGGCTCAAATCAATAAGATCGATCGGTATCTGTGTTAACGCTTTTTTAAATCGTCCTCATAATTCTAATTCTGATGGCACCAAATGATTTAATCAACACAAACACTGTATTTATCATCAGCATCCATTCATCCAATCATCATCTCCATCATGTCTCTCTCATCCGTGTCAGGAGTCAAAGTCAATACTCATCAATAATCCTGACTGTCATCCTCTTTATGATCATAATCATCATGATCAGTGTGTTAATGTAATCCTAATCTTTGTCTGGAATGATGCTCTCCTCAGCATCCTCATGTGGTACATTTAATTCATTAATCAATAAATCTGAATTATTTAATAACATGTTTACAAAATATAGAGAAACAACGCACAGTATTAATATAAAATATGGTGTATTATATTTCTTAATGTCTTATTTTAAATGCTCCATCACTGACACACACACACACACACACACACACACACACACACACACACACACACACACACACAGCTCAGACAGCTGGTGGAACATCACACCTCCTACTGGCCACCAGCTGCTACTGCGGTGCTTTTATTCTGAAGGGGCAATAGAAGGAGGAGGAGAGGGGAAGTGCTGTGAGTGGAGAGAGATTTCATAATAAAACGATGCATGTTAAACACACGAACAGGAACATTAAATCGATTCAAGCATTCATCAATCAGACACTCAGTTATTGGCTCTGGTGAAATGTAACTAAGTAGATTAACTCAAGTATTTGTACTTTACTTTATTTATCTTCCACTACATCTTAGGGGCTAATTCTGTATTTCTTTACTCTGTTACGTTTGTCTGACAGCTTTCATTCCCTTCTCCATCGACCTCCACATGTGTTGATTTGATAAACTGGAGGATGAAACATTCCTTTACGTGTCGAGGAAATCCTCCTTCTCAAACTGAACAAACTCTTAGAAACACTCCTGGATTTATAATAAAGAGCCTCTTCACGAAGCTGAAACAACAGGACAGACACTTGTCGTCGTAGTGGAGTACAGTTTAGTGCTTTCACTTGACAGTGAATGTTTTTACTGATAATATAGTTGATAAATTAGATATAAGAACATTTAGACAGTGTTTAATATCAGTGTTTACAGTTATAACTTCCTCCACAGTCACATAAACAGTTAAAGGAGCACTACGTAGTTCTGGGGAATACATTTAAACTCAGATCATTTTAATATTTAGAATATCAATGAGGTGATAAAGTTGAACTTTTTTTTCTATACAAGCTGTTCTCAATGGAAAATAATGCCCCAGCAGCTGGAAGGGTGGCAGGGTCCGCCACATAAAGCACAGTAAAAACAGTATGAAGCTGCGTTATCTCTTCACATCCTCCCTGAGACCTGCTGAGCTTCAGGAGATGTAGCAGTTTTTTGATCTGTTTCCATGATTCCTCGACTCAACTCGTAATAGTCGTCGTGTCTGCATGAACACTGCTGTCTCCACCGCCTCAACACTTTAAACACATGAGTTTCTCTCTGGGAGTGAACAGCAACAATTATTTTATAAGATGAAATGTCTGAAGAAGAAGGAGCGGCGTTTATTTCTCCCCCGATGGAAACTTCATCTTCAGCCGCCTCCTTCCAGCTCAGCAGCTGACGACACAGCTGATCACACACGATAACAATCGTCGTCTCTCCATCACTCGGCATCGTGTCAAATGTCGGCCCGGAAATCATCCGCTCACCCTGAAAAGACTCCTCACCCTCCAAAAATAAAACCCTCTCTCCTCTCGCTCCTTCCATCTGTTCTGTCGGCGGTAACTCCAGCGCGGGTGACAATCTAATTGCATCCTCATCTCTCTCCGGTTTAATGGGCTGTCAGGTAGCATCATTACACTCTTTCATTGCTTCCCCGCGCAGCTCACATATAGACAATAACTGATAGTGTGTGTGTGTGTGTGTCTTTGTGTGTGTGTGTGTGTGTGTGTGTGTGAGACCATACAGCTAAAAAAAACAAAGGTGTCTGAAAAGCGGCTACAGTACAGTGAGTACAGCACAGACGTGTGCATGTTGTAACGTTCCCAGATTTATGAGCACCAAATGTCCTGAAACGATAACACAGCGTAGAGAACTGTTTGGACTCTTGGAGCAGCATCCCAAATTACCGGAATAAATGCTGGCAAGTTTCACACCTGCAAAAACCACAAATATGCTGAAATTTTGAATGTGAAATAATTGAGAAAGAACTGAGGATTTGTCCCCAGAAACACAGCTGGAACATGTCCTGACGTCTCATCAGAAACGTCTGGTTTTGTTGCCCCACCACAGCTGTACAACGTCTTGTCCCACAGCTGGAAAATGTCCTGACGGTTAGTCTGAATTATCAGATCTCAGTCTCAAAGTCTCGTAAAAAATGTGAGTTTTGTTGGCCTCAAATACCTGGAAAATGTTAAATCTTACACCTTGTTGAAACTATCCAGCGGTTGAACACTTCAACATGTTGAAACGGCGTCGCAGACAGAAGGTTTTCAGCCATGATGTCTTGATGTTTCTTGTTGTAACAGTCATGACATCTCTTCATGGACAGTGTTCATTCTGCAGCAGGCCGTCATTGTCAGGAGAACCATCATATAAGTGAACTGAAACACAAAGTTTTCATAAACACACATGCAACCGTAGGTCGCTCACTGCCAATCAACCTATTCAGTTGTTTAAGTATGAGCTGTAGAAGTTTATCTAACATGACACTCAGCAGTCTGACATCATCAAATCGAGTCTCTCCTGAAGTTAAAGTGGTCTTTGTCCGAAATCTGAGAGTTCCCTTGATATAACGCAGAGCAGAGGAGGAGAAAAGGCTTTTTATGTCTGAAAGAAGTTCAGCAGAGTCATAAGACAAACATGAACATGTTGATTTCAGCAGAGACTCGGAGGCACTGTTCCCTCGACCACCAGCGGAGGAGCAGTAATCAACTTTTCCAAACAAAGCAATAATGTTGTGCAGATGAGCGCTGAGCCGCAGGGAGCCGCAGACAGATCAGATCACATCCATCAGCACTGAGACGGCTGTCTGAGGACGACTGCAATAAGACTTCTGAGCAGGAAACCGTGTCACGAGTGTGTGTGTGTGTGTGTGTGTGTGTGTGTGTGTGTGTGTGTGTGCAGGGCCGGTCTGTCACTATAAATACTCCTGCCACTGTAACTGGAGTAAAGTCTAAAAATAATTTACCTTTCACATTGAGAGTTTTTGATGACTCACTGAACTCGTGTATTTTTGGAAAGGTAAGAATCTGAGGCCGGCCAGTTGCTCTGCTGTTTGCTTTCAAGAGGCTTTTTCCCTCTGAGGATGATCTGTGAGAAAGAACCAAACTTCACTCCTTTTAAACTAGTTTGGACGACGGGAATAAGATTGAAACAATTTAGTTTTCCTGTTCTTAAGCTTGATACTGGCCCCTCTGTGTTTGCAGCCTGAGTGACGCTGTACATGTGGCGTGGGTTTCTGTTTGACCCGTCACACTCGCCGCTGATGGACTGAGGAAAGAAACATTTCTGAAACACAGAACGGCTCTCTAACTTCTGTTCGGGTGCGTGAGACTTTCAAGCCGGTTGGTTTAACAATTGCAACAAACAGCAGACGAAGCCGCCATGACGTCACCCAAAGGTTTCCAAAGAGAGGGATGAAGCTCAAAGTCGGCAGGAGCAGCTGCAGCCATCTTGGCCAGTCCTGACTCCGCCCAGCTCACAGTTGATCAGTAACGGGAGCATGGGTGGAGCTGAAGTGAGCGTAGTATGTTAAACCGAGCTATCTAAGGGTAAATTAGTTTGATCTCATCAGACATTCTGTTTCACTCTGTTATCCTGCAGTCTGTTCTTCTCCCCATCTCCTCTCTGTACATACACATCACGAGGCTCGTTGTGCAGAGCGGCTGAGAAGTGACAGTGAAGATAAATCCACTAATTAACCCCAAAAGTTTATACACCTGGCTGTTTATTTCTCCAGAGGCTCCCGGCTCTGTCCAGGCGCTCTCCTGCAGAGCTCATCAGCTACACGTTCACTCACTAAGCGGCGTCTGTACCACAAGTCCTATTATTCTCCAAATGCACTTCAACACTACGAACAAAGTAGAGGTGATCTGACTGGAATCAGCTGAGGCGAGGCCGAGCAGACAGACAGCTGATTCTGCAAACGAGTCACGAGAAGGTAAATTAGTCACAGTGACCAGTCTGACCCATCCGAAGAAGAAGAACTGGGTTGGTTTCGTCTTTCAGGCCCGGAGGTTGCTGCCTGGTTTGCGTCAGTTGGAACACTTCTGACCCAGATAGAACATTATAGTCATTATCCAGTAAAACTCAAAGACAGAAAACAATCCTGTCGCTTTCAAACAGACGAGGACTTCATCAGACAGCAGAGTCTGACAGGTCTGTCTCGCTCTTATCTGACGCCTCAGAAGTGAGAATATCAAAAGAGAAGAGAGGGACTAAAATAAGTTCAAGTTGACTTTAAAATCAAGTCCCTCTCTCTTTCATTCCACCCGACTCCTCCTCGACCACGCTGGATATCCAGGATGCTGCTGACCTACCAACCAGTCTCTCCCTTCAGGCCGGTTATCGCTGCAACTTTTCCATCTCTGAAGTTGAGACAACACTCAAATAGTTGGATTTTACAGGGAAATTAAGTCTTTTTGGGAATGCAAGGACAGGCAGGTGAGGTCAGTGCGTCATCTTTAATTCATTAAATATAAAAAGATTGATTTTTTATTTTTTTTTGCTGTTGCCTGTCCAGCTGTCCTTCGACTGAAGGCAACAGGTTGGGCTCAGCTGTCAATATGTTGAACCCTCTCTGAGATTTTTGCTCAAATTCTCAGGCAGCTGAGATTTTCAGGGATGTAATGAGAAACACAAACCTGCTCAGAATATGAACGGACCACTTATTGTAAGAATCAGGCTCTGCAAAACACTTCAAGGACTCCTGCAGTCAAGAATACAGTCCCCATCTGCAACAGCCTTTCCTTCAGTTTAAGTAACAATTATTAAAAACTAATGTGGAAAAACTGAGCCTTTGTCCCTCTCTCCCTAAACATCTGCCACGTCTGATTCTTTTACTTTATATCATACATTCTCTGTATATTCAAGATATAAAGTACAACAATATTAGTACAACAGTTCTCGCTGTCCTCCTCAGAACTACATGTGACGCAGCAAATGAACAAACACACATTTCCCTCCATCATAAATGACTGACCCGCTTGCTAAAGATCAACATTATGATGATGTAATGTGACGAGCACAAGCAGCTAAACACAATAGAGTGTAAAGGATACGTGTGTTTTACAGTTCAGTAGGAAAATTGCTGCACATTTGATATTATAAATAATGAAGCTTCTAGAAAGATAAAAGCTGTATAATGTCCTCTGATGATTTATTTTCCATCATCATTCTATGAACTGAAACATGTGAATGTCTCAAATGATGAAGCCTTTTATAACCTTTGGTACCGTCAACTTTAGGACACACAGTAAATGAAACATCACACGATGGTAGACTCGGGTCATTTTATTGAAAAGCGTCTTCTGCTCATGAAGAGAGTGAACATGTCCAACAGGTGTTTACATTTCACATGAATCTGACATCCATTCACCTCATAACAATCTACAGTGAGCTCACAATCAAACTAACTGGTGTCCAACAGTGAAGCTTCTCCCCCAACAGACAACAGAAAGTCACTGATTGAACCTGAGATCAGATCAAAGGTACAAACTGCAGAGAAACAAAATGATTCTGCTTGTTTTCTGATGGTAATGTTGTTAATAACTGATTACTGAAACAATTAAAGAAACATAACAAATGCTGAATCAAACAATATGCACTCAAGCAACCTTATATCCCAAAATAATCAACATAAACATAATCAATTCATCCATCCATCCATCAGGGCAGCTGTCTGAGCAGGGACACCCAGACTTCCCTCTCCCCGGACACTTCCTCCAGCTCCTCCGGGAGGATCCCAAGGCGTTCCCAGGCCAGCCGAGCAACATAGTCACTCCAGTGTGTCCTGGGTCTTCCTCGGGGTCTCCTCCCGGCGGGACATGCCAGGAACACCTCCCGAGGAAGGCGTCCCGGGGGAATCAGATACAGATGCCCGAGCCACCTCAGCTGGCTCCTCTCGATGTGGAGGAGCAGCGGCTCTACTCCAAGCTCCTCCCGGGTGACAGAGCTTCTCACCCTATCTCTAAGGGAGCGCCCTGCCACCCTGTGGAGGAAACTCATTTTGGGTTAGGGTTAGGGTCCCATCCGCTTCACACTCCCGAACCAGATCCCCTCCGGCCCGTGGCTGCGCCTAGAAATTCTGTCCATAAAAATAATGAACAGAACCGGTGACAAAGGGCAGCCCTGCCGGAGTCCAACATGCACTGGGAACAGGTCTGACTTACTGCCGGCAATGCGAACCAAGCTCCTGCTCCGGTCGTACAGGGACCATACAGCCCTTCAAAGAGGGCCTCCGAACCCGTACTCCCGAAGCACCTCCCACAGAATGCCATGAGGGACACAGTCGAATGCTTTCTCCAAGTCCACAAAACACGTAGACTCGTTGGGCAAACTCCCATGAACCCTCGAGCACCCTACGGAGGGTATAGAGCTGGTCCAGTGTTCCACGGCCCGGACGAAAACCACATTGTTCCTCCTGAATCTGAGTTCGACTATCGGCCGAATTCTCCTCTCCAGTACCCTGGAATAGACTTTCCCCGGGAGGCTGAGGAGTGTGATCCCCCGATAGTTGGAACACACCCTCCGGTCCCCCTTTTTGAATAGAGGGACCACCACCCCGGTCTGCCAGTCCAGAGGCACTGTCCCCGACTGCCACGCGATGCTGCAGAGGCTAGTCAACCAAGACAGCCCCATAACGTCCAGAGACTTGAGGTACTCAGGGCGGATCTCATCCACCCCCAGTGCCTTGCCCCTTGAGGAGTTTCCGAAACCACAGGTTCTCATGAGAAATCAGCAGAACCGCAGGATGTTTGGTGGGTTTCTGCAACATTTCTCAACAAAGCTCACATGTGACGACTCCGGCTCGGCCCGACACTGCCGGGCCTCACAGATATCCTCCTGATCTCACTAATCTGAGCTGCCGGGGATTCAGATGTTCATAAACTGTTGAAGCACTTTCACTCTTTAATTTACAGATTAATAAAATATGGACTTACTACTTCAACACTTTCAACAATAACAATAGGTCACTTTCCAGATCCAGAAGAACCAGTTAAACAACTTCAACCACTAGTCAGTGGGGATAATGGAAATATAGTCAGCCTAATAAGAGTTACTGTAGTTAATGTGTTAAACGTCTATACCAGTATACATTTACACACCTTGACATGTACAGAATATGACCCTATTCATCATTAGCTGCTGCTCTCGGTTCTGTTTCATTCTCAACTCTGAGACGAGACCACATTAAAGTCTCTGATATTGTGAAGTAAACCTGTGAATAATCAGAGAGGTTTGAGCACTCAGAGGGTCAATTAAAGTGTCAGAGGTCAAACTGTTATTCTGAGCAAAGAGGGTTTATTTCAGCATCAAATCATGGCTGAACTCAGGCGTCCATTAGCTCAGTTGTTATAGCTCGTGTCCCGTGTACAGAGACTCTGTCCTCACTGAACCGGCACCAGGGTTCCAGTTTCTGTCTGAGGCCCTTTGCTGCATGTCTGATCCAGATTCTTGTCATCTGTGAAGCTGCTGATTAGTAAAGAGCACGTGTTTTTTCACAGAAATAAATTAACACCTGCTGAGACACGTCACTTTAATGACAATACAACAAGCACAAAGAGTGTTTGTTTTTCTGTGTTGGAATAGTTTTTGATTGATGACTAAATCATCTGGTCATCTTCTGAAGGTTAATTGGTTACTTTTAATATCACACTGCCGGGAAACATGAGTATAAAGTGCTCACACAGAACTAAAGGAACATCTGCTGGCATCCATCTCTATGACGTCCACACCAATTCTGTGGAACTGGAGTTTCTGTGTTGAAATAGTTGTTGATAGACGAGTAAATCATCTTGTCCTCTTCAGAAGGTTAATTGTTACCTTTAATCCCACACTGCCAGGAAATATGAGTATAAAGTCATTCTAATGAAAACAGCATTTCTGGGAACAAATACTTGAATACATTATACATTATACTCTGGCCAGAATGGACCCAGCGGAGGCAGAACAGCTATCGGGGGTCCTGCAAGCCCAAGAAGCCCGCATCTCACGTCAGGAGGAGTTCCAGACAGCCATGGCGGCGCAAATGGGCCAGCTCACGTCTCAGTTACAGGTGCTGCTTGCGCAGCTTCCTCGACCTACCGTCCCAGCTCCCGTACCGACTCCGCCCACTCTACACGTTGGAGTCAGAAGTAACTTGGCTAAACCAGCTCTGTATCCTGGAGAACCAGGACTATGTAAGACATTTATCATTGACTCTTCAATTCATTTTGAACTAGCCCCCCACGCATTTCCCACTGACCGGTCTAAGATCGCTTTTATGATCTCGCACCTTACCGGGAGAGCCAAAGCCTGGGTGTCCGCCAAATGGAGCAGAGGATCGTCTGTCTGTAATTCTCTCGATGATTTTCAGGCGGTGCTAAAGAGGACCTTCGACCCAGTGGCTGACAACCGGGAGAAAGCACAAGAGTTAAGTGGGCTGAGGCAAGGCAGAGACTCTGTGTGTGATTATGCTATCCGTTTTCGCACTCTAGCGGCCGAGAGCGGGTGAAACGCCACCGCTCTTTATGATGTGTTCTTTAATCCAAGATCTTCTTGTCCCTCTTGATTTGCCCGTAGGAGTGGACGATCTCATCGCGCTCGCCATTCGAAAGGATAATCGACTCCGGCAGCTCAGACGACACCGGGGAGGAAACACCTCCACGGCAGAAGGAGCCCTGCTCTCTCCCACCCCGAGCCCCCCGGCACTTCATCATTCCTCGCCGGACCCAAGTCATCACCTCCCGACAGAGGGAGAGGGAGAACCCATGCAACTGGGAAGAGCACGACTGACAGAGGAGGAAAGGCGGAGACGGCAGCTGGAGGGAAGGTGTTTTTACTGTGGAGAGATGGGGCACCTTGTAATCACCTGCCCAACCAAGTGATCACTGACGGTGAGTCAGGTCGCAGCTGCCGGCCCTGTCTCACGTACACTGACTAAAGTTAAGGTAACGAATCACTCGGTCACAAACCTTGACGCACTTATTGACTCAGGGGCCGACGAGAGTCTGATGGACTGGGGATTAGCAGAGGAATTAGGCACTAAATCTGAACCTCTAGCTATGCCCATCAGGGCCAGATCACTCAATGGTAAAGATCTATTTGCCATCACACACATCAGCGAACCTGTTCCCATGCACATTAAGGATCACGAAGAGCTAATTTGCTTCTACTTATTCAGATCTTCCTCTTACACTTGTAGGAACACCAGCCCTTATGTCTCCATCACGAGGCTCTGCTTCCTTTCCCCGTCCTCTGACCTCTAACCTCTCAACCACAAGACAAGATTAACTTAACAAACAAAGCCTATCTGTTTGACTGAATATTTGCTTCTTCTCCCCCCTCACAAAGAAGATGAACTCCTTCTTCCTCAGGCCAAACCATGTCCAGCACGTACTCTCTTCTCTCTATAGAGTAAGACGGTGTGTTGCTCTTGCTACAAACAGATCATTGGAGACGTTTTGTTATTAATTCTAACGACTTAGTACAATAGAGTCCTCTCTCTCCACATCAGATGACAAGAAGTGGGGGTTGATGTTGGTTGGGGTAAAGATGACCCAGTCCCCCTCCCTCACTGGCCAAAGCGTTTTACGACCCTGTCCGTGACATTTCAATCTTTGCTGCATTCCAATCCTATACTCATCCACCTTTCAATATGTTCTGAATAACTATTAACTACAATTTCATCTTCTTAATTTTAGCTGATTCCCTAATAGCCAAGAAAGTCATACAGTAGATATTTTCCATGTTATTGTCAAGCCCAAATGAAGTTTATTACTTAATGAATTTGGGGTTTGAAAGAAACCAGCCCCCACCTTTGCGATGGGCACAGACTTGCATATCATGATCCTTTTTGTGTGTAATGCTTGTGTTATTTACCAGTTAAATGTCTGATGTTTTCTTAAGATAGAACTACAAGGAATATGTATAAGTCCTTGGTCCTACTGTGTATTGTATGCTTTATGGTTTATGTAGTATACTATTGTTTTATGCCTTAATCATGTTTTTAATTCTTTCATTCTTGGATCATAACCATGTTACATCTTTTAACGGAGACAAAAATTCAACTTTTAAGATGGTAATGTTTTTGGGATGTTAAAACACGATTTCGAAACATTAAGGCAATATAGTTTATTTGAATTAAAGTGTTGTGGGTCGAAACTCCGAACAAAGAGGAGCATTGTCAGTCGGCCCCACCCCTGCTCGGTGTGTCTGCTGCAGGTCATAAAAACAGAGAAGATGCTCTTCACTCTTCTCTTCCTCTCACTCGCTCACTCTCTCTCCCTTTTTGGGTCCTGACTTCGGTCATGACTTGGAGTCTTCTTCTCCGGGCTATCTTGCCCCCCTGTTTCTCCTCCTGACTTCTTCTCTCTTCTCTTCTCTTCTCTTCACTTCTTTGCTTTTTATTCTTATTTTTATTTTTAAAGTAATCTTTACTTTTATTTTTGCAACAAGCTCTTTGTTCCCAGCCGAGATCGACTCTGCCCCAATCACTCCCAAGGCAGAAACCCCGCTGGGCCTCCGGACCAAGAGTCCCTCAACAGAGTACCGGCCTTCCCTCTGGCTACTGGACCGACGCGCCGTGCCGTGGTCCAACCCAGAACTCTCAAAGAGACCAAGCTTCAGTGCCTCCTGACGCCCAGACAAAACAGGCTGAACGTCTTCATACAGCTGGATCCACACACGTGAGAATGAGTGGTGTCTAAAGTTCTGACTTCTGTCTAAAGCTCTGACTTCTGTCTCAGGTTCTGACTTCTGTCTAAAGTTCTGACTTCTATCTTATGAACTTAAGAAAGTTGAGGTTAGGGTCTCGTTAGTATTAAAAGATTACTCCCGTAATATTTAATATATAAAAACCCGACCCTTTAACTTTACCATCTGCCGACGGTCACATAATTTATTACTTTGCTTATTACATTCTTTACATTTTCTGTTATCTGTTGTTCATCTAAAATTGTCAGTTCATTTATGTTACCCCTAACTATTTAGTCAATAAACATATATAATCTTTTGTCTTTGTCTGGAACTTAATTTTAATGTGGAGAACCGATGGATACGTGCAAAGAATTCACTGCTTCAGAATATTGAGATTGAATAAATTGATTTGAAATTGATACTCTAGCTGTCCAAGTCAAACTTGTACAGTTAGATGTTTGGAATAGTTCCCTCCAGCCTATTCCAGTAAATCAAACAATGGAGGTGGTGCCTCTCTACTAGTTTAAAATTAATCACCAGTGATTAATGACCTTGATTATCAAGCAGTGATAGTCCCCCTACATTTATATCTATGGTGCCGTCCATGGGAGGCCCGCATAGTCTCCTACCTATCCTACAAATTCGTGGTTCCCTGTATGAGGCCACCTCAAAACCACGGTTCTCTGCATTAAATTAACTACAGACAAACATCGGCTATGATAATCAAAATCCAAGCTGTTTTAATATCGTCTGACTGTCCACCGAGTGATTAGTGTGATACTTAACTTTATATTATTGACTGCACACACCTTGAATTGTGCATGAACATAAAATTTCGCTGAGCTTTAACAGTTGCTTAAGATAAAATTAATGTGTACAAATGTTGCATTGTAACAAGATTTGTGAGTGATAAGAGAGATTTCCAGCATCGCTTACGTTGAAAGTAATGTACCCAGATTCTGCGTTGTAATCAGATCTGTGAATTGAAAGACCGTTTAGATTCCACCGCGTGTTATTCTTTTGTCCGGATGCTGCGTGTTCTAGATTCGTGACCTAATTTGCATGCAGAAGTGTCACCGTACACTTGACTTTGAACCGGTTGGGCGGAGTCGGTGGCTGCGCGACGACAGCATCGATACCCGCTCCTGTAGTTACACTGCCACCTGCTGCGCGTTCGACAGGGGTGCGTAGTGGGCACAGACCCTTGCGTTTTCTGATTTGGAGTAGCTCACTAAACAGAAGACAGCTGTCACCCTAATAGCCAAGAAAGTCATACAGTAGATATTTTCCATGTTATTGTCAAGCCCAAATGGAGTTTATTACTTAATGAATTTGGGGTTTGAAAGAAACCAGCCCCCACCTTTGCGATGGGCACAGACTTGCATATCATGATCCTTTTTGTGTGTAATGCTTGTGTTATTTACCAGTTAAATGTCTGATGTTTTCTTAAGATAGAACTACAAGGAATATGTATAAGTCCTTGGTCCTACTGTGTATTGTATGCTTTATGGTTTATGTTGTATACTATTGTTTTATGCCTTAATCATGTTTTTAATTCTTTCATTCTTGGATCATAACCATGTTACATCTTTTAACAGAGACAAAAATTCGACTTTTAAGATGGTAACGTTTTTGGGATGTTAAAACATGATTTCGAAACATTAAGGCAATATAGTTTATTTGAATTAAAGTGTTGTGGGTCGAAACTCCGAACACAGAGGAGCATTTTCAGTCGGCCCCACCCCTGCTCGGTGTGTCTGCTGCAGGTCATAAAAACAGAGAAGATGCTCTTCTCTCTTCTCTTCCTCTTCCTCTCACTCGCTCACTCTCTCTCCCTTTTTGGGTCCTGACTTCGGTCATGACTTGGAGTCTTCTTCTCCGGGCTATCTTGCCCCCCTGTTTCTCCTCCTGACTTCTTCTCTCTTCTCTTCTCTTCTCTTCTCTTCACTTCTTTGCTTTTTATTCTTATTTTTATTTTTAAAGTAATCTTTACTTTTATTTTTGCAACAAGCTCTAAGAAAGTGAATTGAATAACTACTTTAAGTACTCTACTTTTATCCAAGTCTTTAATAGAACAAATTCTTTTCTTTTTGATTTTTGATTTGATTTAATATAACGTTAAAGTATCACCGCCTGATCCAGAAGAAGTTGAATTAGTGAAAGGATCAGAACTTGAGAACCACCTTGAAACATCAAAGAAAAGTCTTTTTCAAGACTGTGATCATCTGATGAAGAACGTTGCAGTCCATCGTCTGCCTCAGAAGCCGTGCAAGGAGTCTCCACAAAAGAGACTTTCTTCCCAGCTGAGATCGACTCTGCCCCCAGCACTCCCAAGGTGGAAACCCCGCTGGGCCTCCGGACCAAGAGTCCCTCAACAGAGTACCGGCCTTCCCTCTGGCTACTGGACCGACGCGCCGTGCCGTGGTCCAACCCAGAACTCTCAAAGAGACCAAGCTTCAGGACCTCCTGACTCCTAGACAAAACAGGCTGAAAGTTGAGGTTAGGGTCTCGTTAGTATTAAAAGATTACTCCCGTAATATTTAATATATAAAAACCTGACCCTTTAACTTTACCATCTGCCGACGGTCACATAATTTATTACTTTGCTTATTACATTCTTTACCTTTTCTGTTATCTGTTGTTCGTCTAAAATTGTCAGTTCATTCATGTTACCCCTAATTATTTAGTCAATAAACATATATAATCTTTTGTCTTTGTCTGGAACTCAATTTTAATGTGGAGAACCGATGGATACGTGCAAAGAATTCACTGCTTCAGAATATTGAGATTGAATAAATTGATTTGAAATTGATACTCTAGCTGTCCAAGTCAAACTTGTACAGTTAGATGTTTGGAATAGTTCCCTCCAGCCTATTCCAGTAAATCAAACAATGGAGGTGGTGCCCCTCTATGAGTGTAAAATTAATCACCAGTGATTAATGACCTTGATTATCAAGCAGTGATAGTCCCCCTACATTTATATCTATGGTGCCGTCCATGGGAGGCCCGCATAGTCTCTTACCTATCCTACACACTCTTACATTAGGACAACCATGGCTGTTTCGCCACAACCCTCAGGTAGATTGGAGGTCCAGAAACATCAGCAGATGGGGAAAAGACTGTGTTAAAAACTGTTTTATGCGTTCAGTTCGGGGCAAAGATGAAGCAGAAATTAACCTGTTTTCTGTCAATCCAACCACAGAATCCGAATACCCGGACCTGAGCTGGGTGCCCCCCTGTTACCACCAGCTCCGCAAAGTTTTTAGCAAATCCAAAGCTCTGTCTCTTCCTCCACACCGCCCATACGACTTCGCCATAGACCTGATTCCAGGATCCTCCATACCTAAGGGCCGCCTGTACTCTGTTTCCGGACCAGAAAAAGAGGCCATGAGAGATTACCTCACCACATCACTGAAAGCGGGTCTCATCCGCCCTTCATCTTCACCAGCAGGGGCGGGGTTTTTCTTCGTAGACAAAAAGGATGGATCCCTGAGACCTTGCATAGACTATAGTCCACTCAATGACATTACCATAAAAAAATCGATATCCTCTTCCACTCATGTCGTCTGTGTTGATCAGACCCAACAGGCCAAGGTGTTCACTAAGCTCGAACCTTCACAACGCCTATCACCTGGTCCGAATAAGAGAGGGCGACTAGTGGAAGACCGGCTTTAATACTCTAAGTGGCCACTACGAGTATTTGGTAATGCCATTCGGACTCACCAACGCACCCGCTGTTTTCCAAGCCATGATCAGTGATGTGTTGAGAGATTTACAGGATCACTTTGTCTATTTATATTTGGATGATATTTTGATTTACTCTGCTGACATTGATACTCCCCAAGATCATGTGACCAACTTTTAGAGAATCATCTGTATGTCAAGGCAGAGAAAAGTGTATTTCATGCCGACACCGTCTCCTTCCTGGGCTTCATCGTAGCCCACACCTGATAGCCACTAGAAGGTTCAGCAATTCTTGGGGTTTGCTAACTTTTACAGGCGGTTCATCAGAGGCTTTAGCGCAATAGCGGCTCCTCTCCATGCTCTTACCTCCACTCAGGTGCGGTTCCATTGGTCGCAAAAGGCATTCCAGGACCTCAAGCACCACATCACATCGGCTCCCATACTCACCATGCCAGACCCACAGTGGCAGTTTGTGGTCGAATGAAGGGGTCAGAGCCATCCTCTACCAACGATCTGAAAAGGATGGTAAAATGCACCCATGCGCGTTCCTGTCATGGCGGCTGTCAAGAGCATAAAGGAACTATGATGTGGGCAACTGGGAACTACTAGTAGTCAATCTCGCCCCAGAGGAGTGGAGGCATTGGCTAGAGGTGGTCAAACAACCGTTCATAGTCTGGACGGATCACCGAAATTTAGAATACATCAGAAAAGCTAAGAGGCTAAACTCCCGCCAGGCCAGGTGGGCGCTCTTTTTAACCGCTTCTCTTTCTCTCTCTCTTACAGGCCGGGGTCCCGGAATGTCAAGCCAGACGTATTTTCTCGATTATTCGACCCGGAGCCTGTTGCCAAGGAACCAGAAACCATCCTTCCACTTACCGGTGTGGTCGAAGCGGTGTCCTGGCAGATAGAAGAAGAGGTGAAGCAGGCTAATGGTGGAGTTCCGTCACCTCGTCGGTGCCCAGATAATCGGTTGTTTGTGCCTGTCGCCCTGCGCCCACAGGTGATTCATTGGGCTCATACCTCGCTGCTTTCATGCCACCCGGGAGTTCGGAGAACTGTGTTCGCCATCTCTCGGCGGCCAACGGCTAGAACGAACACCTCAATCAACAATTGGAAACCGGCCTCCGGTGTCTAGTCTCCCAGAATCCCTCGACATGGAGCAAAAACCTGGTCTGGGTTGAGTATGCACACAATTCATTACCCACATCTGCTACAGGTTTCTCACCCTTTAAAGCCAGACTATGCAGACGCAGTTTCCTGACCAGATTCCTTCGCTGTTTTCTAGCTTTGCACCAGATTTGCGCTTTCGTTTTTCGCTACAGGGCTCCCCCTACAGCTTCGGCGCAGATATTTCACTAACACTGTCGTAAAGACTTGTTGACGAGCCTCCCCCGCCCACCTAGCAGCTACTACGTTACCATGTGCATCTGTTTTCAAAGAAGCCGGCCGGCTAAACAGCGAGTCATGTCTGGGAGTGAGGTAGGTGTTCAAAAACAGAAGACAGGTTATTTTACATATTTTGCATTAGTATTCATTAGAAAATAACAAAACATAAACCTATTTTACTGTTTGTCTGTATTTGACGAGGATATGTTATTATACATTAGAATTGTGTTATCTTTATTTGTTGAACAGAACGATAAGTGTAAGCGTGTTGGCCAGCATAATACATAAAATTAGCACGACCATTTTGCACAGCAATCGTACATTTACATATCTGATCAAATACGAGTAGTAATCTAAATTGTAATTTTGGTTTATTTCATCTTTGGTTGTTGAACAGAAGTATCAGTGTCAGTGTTGGCTAACATACATAATGATAGCATGATCAATTTGCATAGGAATCATACATGGACTTATCTGTTCACATAGATGTTGTAATCCAAGGTGTGATGTATTTGTACAATACTTGAATGCTTGAAATTGCATTTACACCAGGTCATTGTATGATATTGCAGACAACGTCGAGTGCATCCTCGGATTTCGCACCTGAAGCCATTGGCACCCGACCAAGGTGAGGTGGGAGAGGTGGTAGAGGTGGGAAAACTCGAAGAGGGGGGAGGGGCGCAAAGGACCTTACCTTGGAGACCCAGAGACGCCTGGAAGAGCTCCAGAGGCGTCGCACTGATGAGACAGTGGTATGTTTCAAACTACAGTGTTGACAGTTACAATGTTTGTCTACAATTGTTTACAACTTGATACAAGATCAGAGATAAAAAAATACATTTTATTTATTTTTCAAGGAAAGAATTCAAGCCTTGGATCCTGAGAGGAGGGATCAGCTAATGGCCCAATTTGTCATCGGCGCACCAGGAAGAATGCAGGACATTCTGGAGGCAATGGAGAATCCCCATCACCCTGCCCCTCAACCCATGCCCCCCTGGTGTACCTTTCACAACTGCAAGGACATGGACACAGACATTGAGAGGCTGTGCTGTCGCCAGTCTCCAGAGAACTGCATCAGCAATATGGCGTACATGCACCTCTATATTTTGGATGAGGGAGTGTTGAGCTTCACCCGGGCACTCTGGAATGACCTCCTGGCTCTACAGGACGGGCAAGAGCCAGGAGTTGACCAGAGACAACTCCGACACACAGTTTAGTTTAGTTTAGTTTATTAGTTTATTATATCGAAGACAATCCCAATTAATTAACTGCATCAACAACAGTAAAAAGGGCAGCTTTAGCCAACATGGCTAATATCCTGCTGTAGTCCCCGGCCAGATGACAATAGGCACCCTAAAAAACAAAACAAAAAAAACAAAACAAAAAAACAAAAACAATATATTACAGCACACTGATTAAAAAGAGAGCATTAGGATAGCTAGGATACAAGATAAATCAATACAGCATACCGGCAGTTTGTTTTGTGGCAGCATGGCCGTCTAGGTACTGGCAGGAGGGTCGTCATACCCAGCTGCTGTGTGTGGAAGATAAGGGATACGTTCCCTGACCCAAGGAGCCGCTACACTGGCTTCAGGGTGAGCCGCCTGGATGTCTGAACGGGACATTGTAAATTATTGTACATAGTTCAAAAATGTTTATCTTCTTTTTATCTAAAATTCTGCTAATTTAATTTCAAATTTTCTACATTTATTTGATTTTGTTACATTTGTTCAATAAAACAGAGATCTGGGGGTGGGCATCAGTGACCACTTCTTTTACTGGAAGTTCCTGGAGCAGCACATCCATGGTCCTCGTAAAGCACTCCTTCTCCATGATCACAGAGTTTCGGCTAGTCTCAGGTTTGTCAACCGAAACGATGTAAAAAAATGTCTCTGGAGTCTTGCTCTAGAGTGGTGTAGGTGCAAAACTGGGCACAGTGACCTGCAAAATAAGTACAGCTGTTCAGGATTCAAACAGTGGAAATACTCATAACCAAAATATACAGAATTACATTACAGAACTTACCAGGAGAATCCATTCTGCCATCGCCTAGTGAATGGAGCAAACAGAGATAAAGAATATTAGAGCCGAAGTTCCCACTTGAATTTGACAAGTTATAGCTTTTCACAAATATGTAAATGCAGTCAAGGGAAAACTGACCTAAGACAACAACATGGTCCTTTTGCCCTAAGCACTCTAGGACTTCTGCCCTGGTTTTCTCCCAGTATTCCTGGATGGGCTCTATGCAGTAGGCATCCTGCAGCCTGAAGTGTGTGCCCTCTGCAACCATCCCCATGTTCATGAATTTGAAGAGGAGGGCCACTTTTCGGTAGTTGTTACCAGACAGCAGAATGTTCATGGACAGCATAAAATCACCCCCCTGCATGCCAAATTTGAGTGCTGGCTGTGAATTCCACTGCCACACTGTGTGTCCAAAGGGACATAGCTAAAGAAAAGAAATTATAATGTTATTCACACAAGATAGTTATCCAATAACAACCAAACTATCACAGCTCTGACCCAGATATGCACATCACACTAGTAATTTACATCAACAGCTACATAATAAGTAAACAAATGGACACATGACACAAAAAGGCTTGGCTATTTATATGCAAATTTTACCTTGTCTACAGAAAGCCATCAATTGACAACAGCCCACCACGCCAACGTGCAATTTTCAAAGTGTTGGGGGTTGGGTTACAAACATAGAAAATCACATTGACAAACACAACAATCTCACCCATTGCAAGATGACGCCAGTCCCTCGTGGTTTGAGATCGACCCGAAATGGCTGAGCACCAGGGCATGCTCCAGACTGTTTGTCCTTGTGGTTGCACTTTTTCATTGGCAAACTCAAGTGCTTGGCGAGTGTAAGGAGGTTATCATTGAAGGTGATATTGGCTCTTTTAACCAACCAGGTCCTCCTCAGACACAACTCTATGCTGCCCAGGAAAATTATCTGGTCCCTCATTAACAGGTTCTGGCATTTCAAAGTCAAGCACTGCTTCATCCACACTTTGTTCAGGCAGCTCAAGTGGGTTGGCACAGACGTTCCTGTGAGAATAGTTTGAACAGGAACACATTGCAATATAATACTTAATTATAAATGAAAGCATTGTTTCTTGCTTAAACAAATAACTCTTCTTTTAGCATCAGGGTACTTGCTTAATTGAATTTGAGGGGTTCCTAGTGGAAAAAAAGGAAAATATACCTTAGATAAAGAGAAGGGACAAATTCCTCATCTGAGCTGTGAAATCATCCATCTCAATGCTGGGTGTGAGAAAAAAAATAAAACATCTTACATTCAAGGAAAGGTTCAGTGTGAGTAAACTAAACAGTGATGTTCTGTACAGAGATACTTACATGGAGTCGTGCAGGTTATTGGCCTGCCCCTCATCTGGTGAGTCACACTCGTCTTCACCAATGCCCAGGGACTTCATGCTACAATGAATCATGTGTGGAAATTAACTTTTTGCCAACGCTTGTAACTGAGACAAAAGCAAAGCAGGTCTTTTACGAACATGTTTTACACACCCAACACATATAACATGGGTAAAGCTAGAAAGCTGGAAATTGGCCGTTACAGTTCTGTTCCCGACAAATATGTGCTAACTAGCATAGTTCCGGCCACTGCATTAGTGCACTTAGTGCTATATGATCAGCCGGACATATCGCATGATACAGGCGACAAATCATGCGTCATTCGAAGACCGATCAAGATATCTAAATACACAACGAGAACCTGGATTCAGAACGCAAACAAACGTGTTTGGTAGCAAGTGACTGCTACGCTAAACACCCACTAACTAGCGAGCTAGCCATCAAGAAACCAAGCTAAACACATACAGGGCTCACAATAAAACAGTCAAGCAAACACATTGTTCAAAAGACTATCAAGTCACGTTGCAAAGACAAGGTTCATCCAAGGGTAGGCTACTTACAATTTCAACAGCAAAACGGCCAAGTCGGCGTCGGTTTTGCAGTCCTCGGAGTCTCTCACTTGACGCCATTCCTCAAACGCTCGTCCTATGTTTATACGTGTCTGGTCTCTTTTTTTGTCAAGCTCCTTTTTCTTTTTCTTCTGTTTCTCCGACTGTGGCTTCCAGGGTCTCTTTTTAGTCGACTGATCCATTATTAATACAGCATTGCCTTGCAACTGACATTTTATATCTACCCGGTTTCATGTTTGGGGGTGTGTCTGCCGTAAAGCAGTTTCGAAACTACAATCTGACTACATTTTCGAGGGGCGATGGGATACTTCCGCCGACTCACATCCGGATTGAACTCGGACCGGTGGCAGCAAGTTGCATGTTCCTGTTCTCCGCCCAGAAGCGATAGGGGGAGTCGTAGCAGCCACCAAACGACTCAGAATGTGTCAATGAACCATCAGAACTACTCTCAGCCTGCATAATTAATGTAATTTTTGCTAAAATGGTTGCATAGTGCCTTTAAGTGTGTTTATGGTTATCAACCACCAGTTTTTCCAGCGAACGAACGGGAGGTTTCGGTCCCCTCGGCCCATGCCTTGGTTCGACGCTGCCACCGCATCTGGACAGCTGCCCGCCAGGTGCTAATCCGCCAGGGGGATCGAGTCAAGAAGGCGGCGGACCGCAAGAGACGTCGTGCCACAGCTTATCAGCTGGGCCAGAGAGTGTGGCTCTCAGCTAAAGACTTACACCTAAAGGTTCCCTCCAAGAAGCTAGCACCTCGGTTCGTGGGACCGGTCCCCATCACCAAGATCATCGGGCCTTCGTCTGCCCCGGTGCCTTCAGGTACATCCTACGTTCCATGTGAGTCAGGTTAAACCAGCCAAAGAGAGCCAAATGGTCCCGGCCACCATGTCTCCCCCACCACCCGAGGTAATTGAAAGGGGTCGGGTGTACAAGGTGAAGCAGCCGGGGCCGGGGCAGACAGTACCTAGTGGACTGGGAGGGGACGGCCCTGAGGAGAGGCAGTGGATCCCTTCCCGCCACATTGTGGACCCCACCCTCACCCCACCCTCATCGATATCATCATACTTCCAGCCCTGACCACAGCCATTGATCCATGCCAAGTATTCGTTTGTATTCTAGATTCCTTTGTTTTCTTCTCAAGAAGAGTGATTTTTTGTTTGTAGTATTTTTCAGCTCAGTCGTAGCTAGGTTTTGGTTTTGTTTGGTTTTCCTCCTCTCTGAGTGTTTTTTGTTCTTGTCATTTTGTTTGTAGTTTGGTTTTCCCTCCTCTTGGAGTGTTTTCTGTTCTTTGTTATTTTGTTAGGAGTTCAGTGTAGTATATGTTTTGTAGCCCTTGCATCCCCCCTTGTTTTCTGTTGATAATTTTTTATAGGAATTCCTTAATAGAGTAGACCAGTTTGCAGCCTATTATTTTCCCTCCCTTGGAGTGTTTTTTGTTGCCTTTTTGTGGTTCGTCCTCATTCTGTCCCCCTCCCCTTTTCCCTTTTTCCTGTTCTAGAGATAGTAGTGTTTGATAGCCTATTGAGTTGTGACTCTGTCACAACTCAATAGGCTATATTGTGGAATTTTCCGGATAAAGACTTGGTAAAACTGTTCTCACTCTGCTTCTGAGTCCTCGTTCCAGCCTAGGCCTGACACTTCGGCAGTAGATTTGCAAGGTTTCTATTTCTGCCGGATGTCGGAGCACGGCTCAGTAATTCAGCTGAACTCAGCACAGAGCAAACAGGAAAACACACTCCAAAACAACAACATAACATCCTGTTAATTTTCATGATAAATTACTCCATGTTTTGACGCCAGCACAAGAATCTCAAAAAAGAGACAAATCCAAGCACTTCTTCCAATCCTTTAGTCAGTAACAGTTCTGGTTGTTGTGTTTATAACACATACGTTTAACTGTATTTAATAATCGCAGGGACTCCTCGATCTCACAACTGCAGCTGTCCGGCAGTGCTGGATTCCAGCATTACACGGCCTTCTATATGATCTTTAGTTTCTTGACAATTTCTTGCATGGAATAGGCTTCATTTCTCAGAATAAGAGAACACAATGAACTTCTATTTGCTAACACTGTGTGCCATTGCACCACAGGAGTGATGACAGCTGAAAATGGTTTTATGTACACATGTGAATGAATAATTGATGGATTAATCATTTTAATTTTGCTACATATAACCTGACAGACAAGTTTGGACTGTGTTAGGAAGCTGCAACTCATGCAAACACAGGGAGAATTATTTATGTCTCATTATTTCCTCGTTCCTTAAAACATAATGTTCACATTGGTTGTCGTGTCTGGAGGCGTGCATGCCTGAAGTCAGAAGAGAGTTTCTGTCGGATTAGTATTTCTACATTCCTTTACACAAAAGACTTGCCGGTGTTGGTGAAGTGCCAGCTGGGTGTGTTCAGCATTCATATCAGATCAAAAACCCCACAAAGGCCTTCTTGTATGTTATGCCTGCCTGTTTCACACAGATACTGTGTTCTCCAGACAGTAAAAACATTACAAATATTCCATCAACAAATGGTAAAAAATACTGGCTGCCAGGTGGTTTTTTCTTTGTCTGTTTTAGATTTTGGCAGTTTTGGTCCTCCATTTTTTTTTAGCGTGAATATTTTCAAAAATGTTTGAAGCTCATGATTCAGTTAAATCAGTCTGAATTTCTGAGAGCTTTACAGGTGTTTGGAGTCAGTTCGACTTGAGACGACTAAACAAATACAAATCTACACAGACTTTCAGTATGTGGGGTTTTGGAGGGGCAGTTCTGTGGAAACACTCACCAATAGACCTCCAAATGAAAACTGATCAACTGTAGTCAGCTTTAACACCTCATTTTCATTTTCATTCTACAGGAATCAGGGAGGTGAAAGAGGAAGTGAGAACATTTTCTGCAAGACAAAACTTTACCCAGTGTGGGCATTAACATGTGGCAGTCTTCTCAGTCTGTTTATTGTGATGTTTGTTCCCTGTGAAATAACTCTGCTTAGGTGATAAAGTATGTTATATGTTGTTTGGTTGTCCTGTTGTTTGATATTCAATGTTCAGGAAACATTTGTGTAATTAAGGTTAAAAGAAATGCTTGTGAAATAATGTATAATCTTATCATTTCTATGTAAAGGATTATAAAACACATTTTTAATTGAGACTGTTTTATTATTTTGACAATGTTAAAACACATACTGGGGTTCAGTAAAAGTCTGGCAGAAGTGAGAGAAGGCAGCACACTAAGTTAGTTATCTCTTTATTTCTTTAAAGAACAATGTTATCACCTGACTACAGGTATCAGTCCTGAGGGCAGTGACATGAATAAATAATTCGTCACAGTGTGCCATGGGAGGAGTCGGTGGAAGAGAGATCTTACAGTTGATACATTTCCTCCCAGAATCAGAATTCATCAGACAAGCAGCTCCAGTTGGAAGTCAAGAAGACTCACACACGACTCAGCTGATCTGCACAACTTCACCAGGTGAGGACAAACTGGGCTGATGGGTGACAGAAACAGATCTGTGTTTAGACTGAACTCCAGTCTGTGTTACAGAGTGGAACATTCATGTATGGGTCTCTAAAAGTAACTCTAACCCTTACAAACGTTAGGATAATAGTGGAACAGGTGTGTTTTGTGACAGAGAGAGAAGACAGTGTATACACCTATATCAGTGGAGCAAACTGATAGAAGCTTTTATTACACAAATAAAGAAATATATTCATGTAAAAGACAAACAAGACAAACAAGCGGAGGCTAGGCGAGCTCCTGTGCACACACAACATAGGAGATCACATTGAGATGGTCAGCAGAGCAGACAGTATTGTCACTCATGACAGAGCTGATGTCTCCCTCATCTAATACATGTTGGATGCATCCAGGTGTGGTGCTAAAACTGTCCACATTCTCAGCGATGACATTGATGTGTTTGTGCTCATAGTCTATTGGTGCTGGAAGGTGGGTATCACATGTCACCTGCAGATGGAGAGATGGGATGGCCCTGTTCTCAACATCAATTCGACAGTAGAGAATCTGGGTGTGCACTGTCACTCCATTGTGGCTATGCATACTCTCTCTGGGTGTGACACTACCTTCTATCCCGTTGATAAAGGGAAGGTGTCCACGCTCAAGGCCATGAGAGTAGTACCTGGTGACCTGCTTCACTTCATCGGAGAGGAGGGAGCTACTGATTTGCAAATCACAGAGGCAATGAGGGTGTTTTTCCTGACTCAGTACAACCACAGGAAGTCTGCATCTCTGAACGTCGCCAGATACGACATATACTGAAAGTGAAAAACCCCCCCAGCACTGAAGACACTGCCTCCTACAGAGTGCAACGTACACCTCCATGGACGGTGTTCCCATCTACAGGTGCTGCATTGGAAAGCAGCAGACCGCCCTGCTGCACCAGCTGTGGACATCACCAAGTTTGGATGGGACAAGAAGGAAAGCGAGAAGGAAGGAGCGGAAATCATCATGCCTGTCCTCGATTCAAGCCCCGTTGCTCCTCCTGCCCTGTTGGACATTATCAGTGCTAGCTGCAGAGCTGCAGGCCTGCAGGCCTGTACCAGCTACTGCGTCTGCAAAGGCTATGACAGTAAATGTTGCAACCCGCTCACATACTCACAGCAAGAAGAGCAAGATGACAAGAATGTAGAGTCTGAAGAAGAAGATGAAGACAGCAGATGATGATGTTGATGATGAAGATATGGTTATATAGTGCAGAGTAGCAGAAGTCCAAGGTGCTCTTGCTTGATGAAAGTTTTCTAGTTGTAACACGTTGTGTAACTAGTGCACATAGAGTCTTCTGCTTTGATAATTTGGGCTATACTTGTGTTTTAAAACCTGTTCCAGGACTCTTGTGTTCTGCCTGTAACTTGTATTATACTCCTTTCTCTATATTATTTAGCCATAGTCATAGTATTCTAGTTTGATATGGTACTTGCCTGTGTTATCTCCAATGTCACCTCAGAGTGTAACGTTATGTGAACTAAAATTTGGATAATTGTGTTCATAAATATCCTACAATTTTATTTTTATAGATTCAGCTAAATTGACTCAAAAGTGACTGTCCGACTTTCCATCCAGCCAGTATTCCGCCCGACGCAGTAACCACAGCGACATTGACACAAAGTTATGCAGCCAAAAAACGCAGGCAGAACTGAAGAAATTTGAAGAAGTTCTATGTCTCAACATTCACACCAATGACATTGCTCTCTCTTGATTCTGAAATGCAGGTCCAAAGTATTAAGCATATAAATAACCTCAAAATTGACTCAAAATTCATAAAAATCGGACCACTGGGAGTTGAAATATGGCCACTTTTGGTTTAAACTGCCATTATGAATTTTGATATGGTACTTGCCTTTGTTATCTCCAATGTCACCTCAGAGTGTTACATTATGTGAATTAAAATTTACATGTTTTGCATCATTTGGATGATTGTGTTCATAAATATCCTACAATTTTATTTTGACAGATTCAGCTAAAACTTCAAAATTGACTCAAAATTCTTCAAAATCGGCCCACTGGGAGTTGAAATACGGCCACTTTTGATTTAAACTGCCATATTGAATTTTGAAAATGTCATAAATGGATTCAGCATCCTCAATAATCCCCAAAACCACTCCAATATTGTCCAAATCAGCCAAGCAGTTGCTGAAATATTGCCCATATAGGCGATTAATGCTAATTAATGCTAATAATGCCAATTATGCAAATTGCCCAACATATTCAAGTTAGCATCTGGCAGTTTCTTAATGCTGGGGACCCATACTGTACATTTCTAACATAAAACTTTGCTATACTCAACATTTCTGGGTTCACATCCCTGGCAAATAGACTATGAGGGTTACAAGGCTACAAAGTTTGTTGCAGCATCACTGTTATTATTTGAATTATCATTTTTATTTGAGACTGTTTTATTGTTTTGAAAATGTTAAAACACATACTGGGGTTCAGTAAAAGTCTGGCAGAAGTGAGAGAAGGCAGCACACTAAGTTACTTATCTCTTTATTTTTTTAAAGAACATCATTATCGCCTGACTACAGGTCTCAGTCCTGAATAAATAATATGTCATGGTGTTTCATGGGAGGAGTCGGTGGAAGGGAGCATCTGACAGTATATAAGTTTCCTCCCAGAATCAGAAATCACAGCACGGCAGCAGAGCTGATAACTTTCACTCTAGTCTGTGTGTTAACTGCTGTGTTGCTTATTTACTCAGTTACAGCTCCTGCACTCCAGACCCTTCGGCAGTAGATTTGCGAGGCTTCTATTTCTGCCGGATGTCGGAGCACGGCTCAGTAATTCAGCTGAACTCAGCACAGAGCAAACAGGAAAACACACTCCAAAACAACAACATAACATCCTGTTAATTTTCACAATAAATTACTCCATGTTTTGACGCCAGCACAAGAATCTCAAAAAAGAGACAAATCCAAGCACTTCTTCCAATCCTTTAGTCAGGAACAGTTCTGGTTGTTGTGTTTATAACACATACGTTTAACTGTATTTAATAATCGCAGGGACTCCTCGATCTCACAACTGCAGCTGTCCGACAGTGCTGGACGACGGATCACGGAGCAAGAACGCACCGGAGCCGTTCCACAACGCACATGCATCCAGTGGAATTCCAGCATTACACGGCCTTCTATATGATCTTTAGTTTCTTGACAGTTTCTTGCATGGAATAGGCTTCATTTCTCAGTAGAAGAGAACACAACGAACTTGTATTTGCTAACAACGTGTGCCATTACACAACAGGAGTGATGACAGCTGAAAATGGTTTTCTGTACACATGTGAATAAATAATTGATGGATTAATCATTTTAATCTTGTTACATATAACCTGACAGACAAGTTTGGACTGTGTTAGGAAGCTGCAACTCGTGCAAACACAGGGAGAATTATTTATGTCTCATTATTTCCTCGTTCCTTAAAACATAATGTTCACATTGGTTGTCGTGTCTGGAGGCGTGCATGCCTGAAGTCAGAAGAGAGTTTCTGTCGGATTAATATTTCTACGTTCCTTTACACAAAAGACTTGCAGGTGTTGGTGAAGTGCCAGCTGGGTGTGTTCAGCATTCATATCAGATCAAAAACCCCACAAAGGCCTTCTTGTATGTTATGCCTGCCTGTTTCACACAGATACTGTGTTCTCCAGACAGAAAAACATTACAAATATTCCATCAACAAATGGTAAAAAATACTGGCTGCCAGGTGGTTTTTTCTTTGTCTGTTTTAGATTTTGGCAGTTTTGGTCCTCCATTTTTTTGAGTATGAATATTTTCAAAAATGTTTGAAGCTCATGATTCAGTTAAATCAGTCTGAATTCCTGAGAGCGTTACAGGTGTTTGGAGTCAGTTCGACTTGAGACGACTAAACAAATACAAATCTACACAGACTTTCAGTATGTGGGGTTTTGGAGGTGCAGTTCTGTGGAAACACTCACCAATAGACCTCCAGATGAAAACTGATCGACTGTAGTCTGCTTTAACACCTCATTTTCATTTTCATTTGACAGGAATCAGGGAGGTGAAAGAGGAAGTCAGAACATTTCCTGCAAGACAAAACTTTACCCAGTGTGGGCATTAACATGTGGCAGTCTTCTCAGTCTGTTTATTGTGACCTTTGTTCCCTGTGAAATAACTCTGCTTAGGTGATAAAGTATGTTATATGTTGTTTGGTTGTCCTGTTGTTTGATATTCAATGTTCAGGAAACATTTGTGTAATTAAGGTTAAAAGAAATGCTCATTTCTCAGAATAAGAGAACACAACAAACTTGTATTTGCTAACACCGTGTGCCATTGCACCACAGGAGTGATGACAGCTGAACATGGTTTTCTGTACACGTGAATGAATAATTGATGGATTAATCATTTTAATTTTGTTACATATAACCTGACAGACAAGTTTGGACTGTGTTAGGAAGCTGCAACTCATGCAAACAGGGAGAATTATTTATGTCTCATTATTTCCTCGTTCCTTAAAACATAATGTTCACATTGGTTGTCGTGTCTGGAGGCGTGCATGCCTGAAGTCAGAAGAGAGTTTCTGTTGGATTAGCATTTCTACGTTCCTTTACACAAAAGACTTGCAGGTGTTGGTGAAGTGCCAGCTGGGTGTGTTCAGCATTCATATCAGATCAAAAACCCCACAAAGGCCTTCTTGTATGTTATGCCTGCCTGTTTCACACAGATACTGTGTTCTCCAGACAGAAAAACATCAACAAATGGTAAAAAATACTGGCTGCCAGGTGGTTTTTTCTTTGTCTGTTTTAGATTTTGGCAGTTTTGGTCCTCCATATTTTTTGAGTGTGAATATTTTCAAAAATATTTGAAGCTCATGATTCAGTTAAATCAGTCTGAATTCCTGAGAGCGTTACAGGTGTTTGGAGTCAGTTCGACTTGAGACGACTAAACAAATACAAATCTACACAGACTTTCAGTATGTGGGGTTTGGGAGGTGCAGTTCTGTGGAAACACTCACCAATAGACCTCCAGATGAAAACTGATCGACTGTAGTCAGCTTTAAGACCTCATTTTCATTTTCATTCTACAGGAATCAGGGAGGTGAAAGAGGAAGTGAGAACATTTCCTGCAAAACAAAACTTTACCCAGTGTGGGCATTAACATGTAGCAGTCTTCTCAGTCTGTTTATTGTGATGTTTGTTCCCTGTGAAATAACTCTGCTTAGGTGATAAGTAAGGGATAATGCCGACGAGGTGTCCATAAACAGGAGTTAATGGACGACGCGGAGGCCTAAGAACCGTCCGACGCGCAGCGGAGGACGGTTGCCTCCGCGAACTCCATTAACTCCTGTTTATGGACACCTCGAAGGGCATTATCCCGCTTATACCATGGTCACTTGCCAAAGAAAAGAAATTTGGACCATTAATTTACATTTTGTTGCGTTTTACAGTCAAAATATAAAGTTTTTTACAAGCCGGAACTTAGTTTTCCTGGTAACGCCTGAGGGTTTGACTAATACCTGGAACAATCATTACCCTCCCATAAGGTTCTTATGCAACGGAAACGTTGTTCACTCCTCCAGTAAATAGGACGGATCATAGATACGACTTGGCAACGGGAGATATTCTAGTCTGCTCAGCCATGAGCCAGCAAGCTAACGCTATGCTAGCAAGATTCAAAGTCAATAACATTGCGCACGGTTGACAAACAGTAAAAACAATGTGACAGTATGCAAGCTAACACGATTAGCTCGCTAACCAGTCATGTCATTATCCCCAAATCAATAGCAAGATTTTCACGAACAAATGACCGGCCGTGTGTAACGTTACTGTGGCCGCAGCCTGAAGCAGAGAGCTGAACAGCGTGAGACAACTCGCGTATCAGTAAATTTAGAGGGGAAGTGTACTTTCTGCAGCTTGTGTGTTACAGTCGCCACCCTGTGGTGTTCAGAGGATAAGACACTGAAGGACTGACAGTCAGACTGCACTCAGTGCTGGAAATAAAATATTCAGATTTGATACGCCAGCTAGCGCATTAATTTACAGTGGTGAACAGTCAATTTGACTGGAACTACTTCGTAGGTGTCCGTATATCAGGGGTTAATGGACACCCTGCAGCCAATCAGAATCGAGTATTCCCCCAGACCATGGTATAAAGTATGTTACATGTTGTTTGGTTGTCCTGTTGTTTGATATTCAATGTTCAGGAAACATTTGTGTAATTAAGGTTAAAAGAAATGCTCATTTCTCAGAATAAGAGAACACAACAAACTTGTATTTGCTAACACCGTGTGCCATTGCACCACAGGAGTGATGACAGCTGAACATGGTTTTCTGTACACGTGAATGAATAATTGATGGATTAATCATTTTAATTTTGTTACATATAACCTGACAGACAAGTTTGGACTGTGGGAGGAAGCTGCAATTCATGCAAACAGGGAGAATTATTTTTTGTCTTGTTATTTCCTCGTTCCTTAAAACATAATGTTCACATTGGTTGTCGTGTCTGGAGGTGTGCATGCCTGAAGTCAGAAGAGAGTTTCTGTCGGATTAATATTTCTACGTTCCTTTACACAAAAGACTTGCCGGTGTTGGTGAAGTGCCAGCTGGGTGTGTTCAGCATTCATATCAGATCAAAAACCCCACAAACGCCTTCTTGTATGTTATGCCTGCCTGTTTCACACAGATACTGTGTTCTCCAGACAGAAAAACATCAACAAATGGTAAAAAATACTGACTGCCCAGTGGTTTTTTCTTTGTCTGTTTTAGATTTTGGCAGTTTTGGTCCTCCATATTTTTTGAGTGTGAATATTTTCAAAAATGTTTGAAGCTCATGATTCAGTTAAATCAGTCTGAATTCCTGAGAGCGTTACAGGTGTTTGGAGTCAGTTCGACTTGAGACGACTAAACAAATACAAATCTACACAGACTTTCAGTATGTGGGGTTTTGTGGAAACATTCACCAATAGACCTCCAGATGAAAAGTGATCGACTGTATTCAACTTTAAGACCTCATTTTCATTTTCATCCTACAGGAATCAGGGAGGTGAAAGAGGAAGTCAGAACATTTCCTGCAAAACAAAACTTTACCCAGTGTGGGCATTAACATGTAGCAGTCTTCTCAGTCTGTTTATTGTGACCTTTGTTCCCTGTGAAATAACTCTGCTTAGGTGATAAAGTATGTTATATGTTGTTTGGTTGTCTTATTGTTTGATATTCAATGTTCAGGAAACATTTGTGTAATTAAGGTCAAAAGAAATGCTTCTGAAATAATGTATAATCTTATCATTTCTATGTAAAGGATTATAAAACACATTTTTATTTGTGACTGTTTTATTATTTTGACAATGATAAAACACATACTGGGGTTCAGTAAAAGTCTGGCAGAAGTGAGGGAAGGCAGCACACTAAGTTACTTATCTCTTTATTTCTTCAGAGAACAACATTATCACCTGACAACAGGTATCAGTCCTAAACGCAGTTACCTGAATATATAATACGTCATGGTGTGTCATGGGAGGAGTCGGTGGAAGACAGATCTTACAGTATGTAGTGTATAGAGTATATAAGTTTCCTCCCAGAATCCGAATTCATCAGACAAGCAGCTCCAGTTGGAAGTCAAGAAGACTCACACACGACTCAGCTGATCTGCACAACTTCACCAGGTGAGGACAAACTGGGCTGATGGGTGACAGAAACAGATCTGTGTTTAGACTGAACTCCAGTCTGAGTTACAGAGTGGAACATTCATGTAACGTCTCTTTACATACACTGCATGTGTCACTAACAAATGGGCTGCAGATGTCTGGGGTGCACCCAGGGATCCAGATCAGAGCTTTGCTGGGGTCTCTAAAAGTAACTCTAACCCTTACAAACGTTAGGATAATAGTGGAACAGGTGTGTTTTGTGCAGGGCCGGCCCAAGCCTCCATGGGGTCCTAAGCAAAATTTGATTTTGGGGCCCTCTATTACTGCCAATAATATTGATTATTGTCATTATTATCATTACGAATACACTTTACACTAGAACTTTTTGTTGTAGTTAGATTGTATTCCACAGTGATTAATGCCATGGAAGCAGACTCCAGATTTGCAAATTTACAGAAAAATCTTTCAATTAATATTTGGCAAAGTCAGCAACTCCCCCTACTGGCGACACAGTAGTAGTCAATATGTAAAACCTTAAAGTGCAGCCCAACATGTTTTACCCATCCATGGTTTTTAATCTGAAATGGTAGCAAATTCAGCTACAAGAGCAGCCTGGGGTTAATTAACACTTAATATTCAAAGTGATATAGTACTAAGTGGGATACTGATTGTCATCTAGGTCAATTAAAAGTAACAAAATAAACTAATCGTTTACTGCAAACACAATCTGCTTTATTATAATTTTTTAAAGTAAATTACAACACCAAATGTACAAAAACAGACAGTATTAAATAAAATAAAATTTGAAAAATCAGACAAATACTAGGTACAAGGTAACACAAATGGTTTATAAATAAAATATTAAGATGAATAAGGTTTGAAAACTATGTAAAAATGTGCAAAATCTTTGGTAAAATGGGACGGGGGCTTCAGCCATTGTGTCTTTTTGGGAATATGAATGTGTCCTCTATAGGCAGTGGCCCTCTTAGTACCTGTTCAGTCCTTTCTGAGTCTGACAGGAAAGAGAGACACTCAGCTGGGTCAACTGGCTGAGCTGCTGATCCCTGCTCCAAACTGGACGCTGATGAGGACAAATCAATCTCGATGACCAAAGATGAAGGACCTACAGGGAAATTAAAATAACATTTTTGGACAAAATTATTCATCTCAGAATATTCTGCAGTACACTGAGCAATTATAAAGGCTGTTTTGTTGTTAACTTACCAGGTACAGCTGAGGTTGCAGAAGACACAAAAGGGACAGTGGGCACAGTGGATAGAGATGGACCTAAGATGAAAAACAAGCTAGCATGTTATAGTCATATTACACTTGACAATGATGCAGCTTATTTTCTAAATAAAAAAAGTACAGCTATAGCTTGTAATAAGAAAACAAACTGTAGAACAACTGAACATTGTTTGATAAGTTTTGAAATAATATGGATTTGTCTAAAATCATGTCCCTTGTCATACGATTATATCTTATATCAAAAAAATATTCATCTCAGTATGTTCTTCAGTGCACTGAGCAATTAAAGGCTGTTTTGTTATTAACTTACCAGGTACAGCTGAGGTTGCAGAGAGGTCAGTGGGAGCAGAGGATAGAGATGGACCTGAGATGAAAAACATATCCCTTGTCATATGATTATGTCTTATATTAGTATATCTTAATGAGATAATTTGACTAGAAATTAAATATACATGGTGACAGTTTTTGATCACGTCAGTCATCAGCCTTGGCTGCTCCTGAGGAGTTGGATTGCCCCTGGACTGTGTCAGTGCCTCAAAATTATTTTAACAGTGCTCCTGGGGAAGTTTCATACAAGGTATGAGCATATTAGGGAGATGATGTAAAAGGAATATGTTTATTTACTCACATAATTTACTGTGCTCTGCAGCAAACAACTGCAAACAACATACCTCAAACTAGTAAGTTAACTAAATTAATTAATTAATTAATGCAAAACCATATTGCTAGCGAACGTCACTGCGTTTGTAACTAACGTTAGTTATTAAACATTTGCTATCAAACACTGTTATCAAAAACGTTGTTTTGATGCCAAAGAGCGACCCAGAATAATGTATATACACTGAAAATCAACTTATTCAAAGTATTACACAAACACAAAAACGTTAGCTTGAATAGTAAGCTATCTAACCTAGTCAGACGTTTTGAACTAATGTTAGCTTGCAAATTTGCTATTATAGGCTAACGTATTTGGAACAAAATATCAACAAATGTTACATTACTAAGACATACCTTTATCTCGTCGTTTTTATCTTTCTTCCTTATGCTTTTTTCTGCCCGTGAAGGGTAAGTCCTTTTTTGCGACATCTTCCACCTGCTCCAAGCTCCTGGATGCTGCGTGCGCACTGCAGGTTGGCTGCACTGCACACGTCACTAGCTGAGCTCTGACGTATGGAGCAGCCAGAGAGGCAGTAGGAAACTACACTCTTTGATGTTGGGTTTTTTTGTTTGTCTGTTTATTGTACAAGTATGTACATTTGATAATATATGAATCATCATTGCTCACACATGGGAAAAAAAAAATTAATTACTTTTTTCTTTTTTAAGTTAATTGCTCTTGGGGGCCCTCTAGTGGTCACGGGGCCCTAAGCAGCTGCTTAGTTCGCTAATGCCTTGGGCCGGCTCTGGTTTTGTGACAGAGAGAGAATAGAGTATATACCTCATCAGTGGAGCAAACGGATAGAAGGTTTAATTACACAAATAAAGAAATATATTCATGTAAAATGTCTGCTGAATGAACATGTAAGCCAAATAGATAAGAATGTGTTGCAGACAGCGTTTCACAAAATTCATTCAGATCCTTCTGATCAACAAGTGTTTTTTAAGTGAGTCTGGTGACTTTCTCCACGTTCTTTTCCCCCAAAGATATATCCTACTAGTTAATGTTTACTGGATTTGTATAATTTGACATGTTTATTATTGTGGTTTAAATGCTGAAATCAGTAGAAACAGTGTGTTCAAAGAGCTGCTGGGAGGTAAGACTCACCTCAGACACAGAAGCAGCCCCGAAGCACTTTAAACACGAAAACCACACATTTTTTACAGCAATGCCACGACATACAGACACTTTTTGCAAGTGAGGAACAATCTTAATGTGGTGCATTTAATGTCGAATTTACAAGAAGAGACCATCGATTTGAAATTTGCCACAGCTGTTTCACAATGTTTGTTAACTTTCTCCTCATCATGGAACAACTCTTAAAATCCCTGAATTTGTAAAGGAGTCTGGGATATTGCTGTTACGAGTGACTTCACTTGTATACGTGGTTAATGTCTATGACTTTCACACACACTCAGCAGCCCACTGCCTGCAACAATCGTGTCAAGTAGATCACAAAAACAGTTCATTCTTTTAAATAAAAAAAGGTGTGACAGTGTACACACCATATTTCTTTTAACCCATTTATATCTTTAATGTAAACATTTCTCATTACATTGAAAAAATGCGTCATTTGTGATAAAATACTGGTTGTTGGTAATGTGTTAGTGACCCCCACATATGTGTAATTTTACCGTTTTAATTGGAGCTCAGCTCCTATTTGCTCCTGACTATCTTGAACCCTGGGTGCTCCTGGTTTTACATCAAGATAAGAGATAAGACTTTATTGATCCCTCACCTCGGAAATTCAAGTGTAATAGCAGCTTACAGATACGGAAACAAGATAATAGCAAAGATAGAATACAAAACAGAATAATAGAAAAATATGATAAAATACTACTATGAATAAAAATAAAGACTATATACATTCATTCATCGTCTGTAGCCAATTTAGCCCTTTTACAAAGGGTCGCAGGGGTTACTGGAGCCAATCCCAGCTGTCTCGGGGCTTGCAGAGTACACCTGGGACAAGTCGCCAGCTCATCGCAGGGCCCTTACTGATGGCAGATGCCTCCCTGCAAGGTGCCAACTGCACATCAGGAGCAATTTGGGGTTCAGTATCTTGCTCAAGGATACTTTGACATGCAGCTCAGCTCCGCCCATGAATCTGACCGCGGTGGACAGTTGCACTTGGAGTCAAACAGAGTTGTTGATGGGACAGATGATTGTTGTATGGCGGGGCAGAGGGTCCAGCAGCAGAGGATCACATCCCCGTCCCTCAGAGGAGACGAGTGCCTGTTTACATGCAGCAGGTCCAACTCACCTGGCTCCTGAAGGGAACGGTAGAAGATGCTCTGATTGGTTTGATCTATGTCCTGCCAAAAACACATCCATGACTAATTCAGAGACTAAACACAACCTCTTTGTGTCCAGAGTATCTGCTGTTTGATGAGCAAAATGGACTTGGACACGCCCTAAACGCACCACCACCATGTGCTATAGACCATTTAAATAGGCCCTTTGACTTGCTGTCACTTTCTGCTGCCACAAGATAGCAATCTGCCATCAGTGCATCTGATCACACCTCACTTACAGTTCAACACATCACAAGTACAAGTACATTTGCTTTTTAAACAACGTGGGCACTGGGTGTGAAAATGATAACTGAGCCAGGCTGAAACTAGCTGTGAAACTTGCTTTCTAGAGCTATTTAACACTGATTTTAATAAAAACTATATCACAGCAGCTCTCAGTGTAAATGAAGTCCTGAAGGTTGTGGTGTCTCTTGAACAGATTGAAGAAAATGTCCTCAGAAGTCATGAACATCGCTGCCCTGGGTCGACCTTTCACCCTAGGAATGCTCTATGATGCTCGCAAAGATGAACTGATCCCAGGTAAGTCTTGACATTGACATATGAACTACTAATATGTTTTAAACAGTACTGTATGTAGTATATCTATAAATAGGTTCAGGAACTGTTCAAGCTGCTCTGGTCCCTGGCCCACAAATCTGGTTCTGCAGATTTTCTCATTTATGTTTGTTTGGACCCCAACAAATGTCACATCATCCTGATTTTAATGGTTTGTTCAGTGAAAATTAGAACTCTGACCCAAAAACCATCATTCTCTCTGACCTCTCTAATCATGTCACAATTGAAATATGATTCTTTGAACACATCATGCAGCTGATCCAAGATCCAAGTCCACAGTGATTCCTGCTTTATGACACAACTGATGTTTTCCAATTTCTTTGGGTTTCACATTGTGGGATCAAAAAACTCTGAAAGAGAAGACAGTTGAAACCTCTAAACGATCCAGTAACTTTAAAGTCTCTGCATCTGACTCCATTGAATCCAAGTCCTCTCTGTTGGACATTGAAGCTTCTCTGAAGGTCAGTTTCCTGTGTGGACTGGTTGAAGTTGGAGGATCTGCCAAGTATCTGAATGATAAGAAGAAATTCAAGAATCAGAGCAGAGTGACGTGTCGGTACAACGCTACCACACACTTCAATCAGTTGTCAGTGATTCAAGGTGAAACCATGAACACACAACAGTTAGATGTCATCAAGAAGGGCACGGCAACACATGTAGTCACAGGAATCCTTTATGGGGCAGATGCTTTCTTTGTGTTTGACAGTGAGAAGTTAGAAGACAGCAGCGTTAAGGACATCCAGGGCCACATGGAGGCTGTGATCAAGAAGATCCCCTCATTTAATGTTGAGGGTCAAGCTGACATCAAGCTGACTGAGGAAGAAAAAGAACTGACCAACAAATTCTCCTGCAAATTCTACGGAGACTTCATTCTTCAAAGCAACCCTGCATCATTTGAAGAGGCAGTGAAGACCTTCGTAGAGCTTCCGAAGCTGTTGGGAGAAGATGGAGATAAGAGTGTGCCAGTGAAGGTCTGGTTGACGCCTCTGAAGGTCTTTGACACGACTGCAGCTGAGCTGATGAGAGAGCTCAGCGTTGGATTAGTGTGGAAGGTGCAGAATGCTCTCGAAGATTTAAGAGAAATACAAATGAGATGCAACGATTCTCTGGAAGACACAGTGGTACAGAATCTTCCACAGATCCAAGAAGATTTAAACAAGTTCCAAAACTGTTGTAATCTTTACATATCTAACCTCCAGATGAACGTGGCGAAGAAACTTCTCTCAATCCGTGAAGGTAAAGAAGACGAGAGCTCAATAAAGAAACTCTGTGAAGACAGAAACAAGTCACCATTCAGTCATGAAAAACTAGACAATTGGCTGGATCATAAAGAGAGAGAAATCAACGTCATCAGGTCCTGTGTGGAAATGATGGAGGGAACAAAGATCGTCCATGATGAGTCAGAGCTGGACAGAGAGGTTCTTGCTACAGGTGTCGATGATGCTCTGTGCTTCGTCTTCACCTCCCTGCAGAGTGCTGACCTCGGCCTGGATGAGATGGACCAATACCTGGATTCAGTTAGAGGAAGTACCAATGAAGACCCATGGTACTACTCAGGTGATGTTTTAACCAAAATGAGAGAAAAAGCCAAATCTTTCCAAGATATTGCCAAATCTTTAAAGAGCAACAGCAGATTCCGTTTCCTGGTAGCTGCCATCACAAATGAGAAATACACCGGAGCAACCATCTACCACTACAGGAACGGCATTCTGCTCACTGAGGATTTCTCAAAGCCGAACATCCCTGATGTGGAGACTGTCACAGACAGAAGAGATTTACTCTGGCGTAAGTATTTTATTTTCACTGTAAGACAAATAAGAACAAATGAGTCTCCTTCAGAAACCTGACTACTCATTCCTTTTATTACTCTCACACTTCATTTTAAGCTTTCTTACAAAAGTCCTGCAGATTTTCTCGGAGCTGAAACTGAAACTGATTTATAGAGAGACTTAAGTGAAATGAGCGACAGTACTATGGATGCACAGTGGTTAAATAAGTACTCAGACCCTTTAATTGAGTAAAAGTAAAAATATCTTCAAAGTATCTGAAGCAGATATTATTATATCTATCTGTAAGAACACAGCTGGATGGAGGCTGAGATCTGAGAGTTTAATGAGCAGCGACTGCTCCACTCTAACTGTAGGCTACATGACAGTCAAAGATCATCAGTAGAAGTTGGAACTGAAAGTATCTCAAAGTGAAATATTTACTTTCCACCACTGTCCATGAACAGTACGTAGGAGCATGTGAGTGGTGTTCAAATATATGAGCCTGTCCTTTCAAATGTGTTCAGAATAATCAATAAATGTGTTTTCAGTATGAACTGTGATCATGATCACGTCTTGTTCTCTCCATCAGACGCCTGTGATCTCACTCTGGACTCAGACACAGTAAACAAAGAGCTCACTCTGTCTGAGGGAAACAAGAAGGCAACAGAAGGACCAGAACAGTGGTATCCTGACCTCCCACAGAGATTTGATCAATGGCGTCAGGTTCTCTGCAGAGAGAAGCTGACTGGGCGCTGCTACTGGGAGGTGGAGTGGAAAAGTTCTAAGGTCGAAGTTACTGCAGGTGTTTGCTACAGAGGGATGGCAAGGAAAGGATTAAATGACCTGTCCAAGCTCGGAGGGAATAAACTGTCCTGGGGTTTAAGATACAACAATGTTATGGCATTTGTAGGTTTACAAGAACTCTCTGCAGAACATGATCAGAGCCATAAGTTACCTGTTCCTTCTTCCTTCTCTCGTCTGGGAGTGTATCTGGACTGGTCTGCTGGCACTCTGTCTTACTATAATGTCTCATCTGACACTCTGAGCCACATCTACACCTTCCACACCAAGTTCACTGAGCCTGTTTACCCAGGCTTCATGGTTTGGGTAGACTCCAGCATGTCTCTGTGTCTGTAAACTTGTCAGCACATGATTCAGTTCAGATTCAGTTCAGTTCACTGAAATCACTGATTCAAATGTTTTGATTGTGAAGCGTCATCATGTCAGTCACATAACAATGTTAAATAATATAACGCTTCTTTATGTTTGAGTATCTTTAGTGCACATGTAATCATCTTTGAATATCTTTAGTGCACATGTTATCCTGTTTGAGCATCTTTAGTGCACATGTAATCATGTTTGAGTATCTTTAGTGCACATGTAATCATGTTTGAGTATCTTTAGTGCACATGTAATCATGTTTGAGTATCTTTAGTGCACATGTAATCATGTTTGAGTATCTTTAGTACACATGTCATCATGTTTGAGCATCTTTAGTGCACATATCATCATCTTTGAGTATCTTTAGTACACATGTCATCATGTTTGAGCATCTTTAGTGCACATGTAATCATGTTTGAGCATCTTTAGTGCACATGTCATCGTGTTTGAGTATCTTTAGTGCACATATCATCATCTTTGAGTATCTTTAGTGCACATGTAATCATGTTTGAGCATCTTTAGTGCACATGTTATCATGTTTGAGTATCTTTAGTGCACATGTCATCATGTTTGAGTATCTTTAGTGCACATGTAATCATGTTTGAGCATCTTTAGTGCACATGTCATCATGTTTGAGCATCTTTAGTGCACATGTCATCATGTTTGAGCATCTTTAGTGCACATGTCATCATGTTTGAGTATCTTTAGTGCACATGTCATCATGTTTGAGCATCTTTAGTGCACATGTCATCATGTTTGAGCATCTTTAGTGCACATGTCATCATGTTTGAGTATCTTTAGTGCACATGTCATCATGTTTGAGGGTCTTTAGTGTCTTTTGGACGTTGTTCCTTTTTGTTCCTTTGGTTTGTGCTGACCTGAGAAAAGGAATCTTTTGTCATTTAAACCAATTTCTTTACTTTTTCTTTGAATTGTTGTGATTTAAACCAAAAAAATATAAAAGCTGAAATAAAACTGGAGTGTATTATGTACATTCCAACCAAAGCTCTTGACTTGGCTCCTTTTTGAGGTGGTCTGATCTGGTCGTCCACAGGTAAAGAGATCCTGGAGTCTCTGTGAAAGGCTGACACATTCATTTAATACAAAAAGATGTCTTGAATTGAAGGAAATACATTTCTAAAGCTAATAAGATTCATATTCTATTTGATGGTGTTAAATCTGATGGTTATTTCACTGGATTTGTTCTGGTGTTGTGGTTGTGAAGGTTACACTTTATCAGATTTCACTTTCATTGTTTATGCATTTGAGTAGAAGTTAATCAGACCTTTTAACTAATTGTTCAGGTTTTTCAGGGATCTTGAAGATTCCCCATTGAAAAAAACAGACCTCACAGTTTATAGAGTGAGAGTTCCTCCAGTCTGATCTTTTAAAAAGAGTCATTCTGAGAGTACAGTAAATCCCTCACGACCTATACTGCAGACTCTGTTGTTAACCGGACACACTGACATAAATTAGTCCATGGAGCCATGCAACAATTCTGTCAGTTTGGTGGATGAAATATAAGTCCCAGATTCTACTGTAGTCGTTTCACTTTTAGCAACAGCTTAAATGTTTTTCATATTTAAGCACAAAATTAAGTTATCGGTCAAAAACTATGAAACATTGTACATATATACACATTTATATATCATCTGAATGTTTTCAGCATCTCTGTTGTCATGAAATGTTTGTAGGGGGTTGATTTCTTAATTTAGTTATCAATTACTTTTAATTGAACTTGTTTCAGTCACTCACATACAACAAATCAATTTTTATTCTGGCATCTTAATATGAACTTGTTCACAGTTTGTTCATATGAGTTCTGATCTTGATTCTTTATTTACGAGGTGCTGAAAATACTAATTTGATTATTAATTATTTCCATAGGTAAAAGTTGCAGACGAAGGCAGAAGTATGTTGGAGTGAATCATCTCACCTCATACAAACCTTCAGTCTGACGTGAACCGGATGTAGAACCATCAGAACCACTGGAGCGATCAACAACGTGCACACATGTGTTTAACAGAGTCACAGAGAACAGGTTCCACTTTTCTTTTTTACTCTCTTTATACATGTAATATTATTGTGATATTGTTACTGTGTCTTGGGCCGACACACAGAAATATCAAATAAATACAGCCTGTTCTCAACAACATCACGGTAAAATGCAACTCTAATGGCTGGTATGTAGGAATGTGTTCCGAGCCCTTCACTTTCATCGTCTTTGTGCTTTGATGGTTTCTATGTCAGCACTCAAAGTTTACAGGTTTCATTAGTTGCATTTTTAAACCTCATATACTGGCTTTAAGAGCCAGTAAATTGTTTTAGGCTGTCACCTCGGCCTCTCTCGGTGTTGTCTGTTGAGCCAGTAAATGACTGTGGACTGCCATCTAGTGGCCAGTCTCTGTGAGGGTAACAAGGTATAAAAGGGAGGAGACTATGAGCCCTGTAAGCTCACCTGTGTGTATGCTCACCTGTGTGCATCTCCATCACCTTCTCCTTTGTCTCCGCTGGGTTGGCGCAGTGTCTCTGCTGCCAAGTCTCTCCTTGTTTAGATTATTTGTGGTTCTCCGACTAAGTTTGCTTTTGAACCATGTAAAGTAATCATGTACCCTCTTTATGTTGATTAGGTTGCTGCGGTCTGTTTTAAGTTTGTTTTATTGTTATTAGGAGGCAGATGGTTATCCAGACGGCACCTTCAACATAACTAGCAATTAGCCAACACTATTTTGATATAGTTGATCGAGTTAACAATGATTGTTAACGTTTTCCAATAAATTATATTATCTTTTATTTTTCTATTGAATGAGCATTTGGGAATTGTACATGAAATGTTCATATATTTAATCTAATCTTTTTCTTTTTCTTTCTGTATTTCCTTTCCATAGTTTTCACGGTGCTACAGCCGACAATAAAATTCAAGCACCTGTTTGAATCTCTTCGCCTCATTCGTTGACGCCAGGCATGGACTGGCCATCTGGCGTACCGGGCAATGCACGGTGGGCCGACGCACATTTTTAGGCCGGGCTGTCATAATTTAATCAAAAAAGTATATTATAAATCATTTGTATCGACCGCAACGGCCCATTGGTTGATTTTCTTGAAGGACATTGGGCTGATCCAATGAAATCTCTCAGCCCTTCACTTTTTTTTTTCCAAGTGCACAATTTAGAGGGGGCGGCCCATTGGTCTATCTTCAATATAGACAGTGGACTGAACCAATCAGGATATAGTACAACAGCGGCCCCACCCCTTCCCACTGTCTCCTGTAACTTCTGCTAGTTTCAAAGTGTTAAGCGTGAGGAGTGACAACATGGAGCAACCAAGGAGAAAGAAATTGGATGCCGAGAAGTTGCGTGCTAAGCAGTGCCGCTGCTAGCCACTTTGGTGCCCTAAGCATAATTCCTTTATGATGCCCAAGCCCGAGGAAAAAAAACATTTGTTTTTGCTAAACCTTTAACTCAATACCAATAACACAATAGCAGCATCAGAATGTAACACCCAAGAACAATAAAACGAAAAAGGAAAATCTACTTTGTAAACACAGAACAGGTCACACAGGTCTCTACAGTGTCACCTGCTGATGGACTCTGAATGACAGGACTTGTGCTTTCAGAGGTGGTTCTCTGCTGTGTATCTGTCCCTAAACTGCTGGCTGAGGGTGGCTGATCAGGGCTTGGTACTGTTGTAGAGTCTACAGACCTGCTGGCCGGCTGGGGTTGATGTGTGCCTGAACTGCTTGTAGATGGTTGCTCATCATCTGTATCTTCCTCTTGGCCACGCGCTCGTCCTTGGTCGTATCTCAGCATTGACCCTGAATTGATTTAGATATATGAAGAAAAAGGATCAGTTTAGAAAGAGACAAAATATTCAAACAAAGAATCTTATACCCAAAAAAATGATAAACATTTAAAACTGAAAGCATGAAGCCAAGGAGCTCTCCCCCTTTATTACTTATTTATCAACTATTTGATGAATCTAATCTAATATAAAAAGCATGACAGTGTGTTTTTGCAAGCAGCTACTCACCTGTTTGTTGACATCCGCGTCTTCCGGTAGCGAGACCAAACTAGTATATCCATCGAGTGTGCACTTAACAGGCTTAACAGGCTACTGTAAGGCTCATGGCTCATGACAGGCTGTAACATGGACATGTACATTATGAACAGAAACAAGAAAATGCTGGAATACGTTTCCGTCTCCGCCAGTGAGGGTGTAAGCGCACGCTCGACGAATTAACTAGTTTGGTCTAGCTACAGGAAGACGCGGATGGTCAACAACACAGGTATGTAGCGTCTTGCACAAACACACCGTTTTAACTACTTTTTTATTCATTTTGAGTCATACACGCTACAGTGCTGTGTTGTAAGGTGTCTGCTGATGTTGCATAACTTTTGGTGTGAAATGTGGAGCATGGTAAGACGCTTAAAACACAGTGTAAAGTTCTGACCCCATGCTGTTAGCGTTCAATGGTAAGTCTGCGTTCACGGAGCTCTGTAATGGTTGGACCAAATGTGTTCGCGTCTTCGGTACTGGCAAGTCAAGGGTAGCTTGAGCAATGAAGCTGCATGTTTAAATCGACCGAAGTTCTCCTTTAAACTCAAAAACAAGTAGTGTAAAAATACATCCTGTCAAACAGTTTCTCCAGAGGCCAAGACAGATTCATACAAATCATCCTTTTATAAGGTTTTCAGGTTCTCTTACAGGACTGGGTCTCCTCCAGAATTCATGGCTGTTATCAGACAATCAATCCTCCGTCACTGTGAGTATTCTGATACACATGCAGATTTAAAATGTATTCACGTTCCTGTTATTGACTCAACTGATTGTAGAGCTGGTGAACACAATGCTCTCAGGGTTCTGACAACTAGTCCACAACTTCCTCCTCTCGTCTCCTCATGAAGGACGTTTAAGAATAATTTGTCATTACATGAAAACAAGTTTTACAGCTATGACACAATATAAAGCAAATTACTAAAATCTAAAAAAGTTTGACTAGATTGGAATGACAGTAAATTGAATGTTTGCACAAAAGCAAGCAGTGTGACAGCAGAGGAGCATGAAGTAACAGGCCGTCCTACTCAAACCATCAACATGTAACCCTGTTTACAGGAAAAGACACCACTCAGAAGCAGTTCTGGGATATTGGGAAATTCTTCTGGTTGACACAAAGATGAAGACAGCGCTGAGTTTGTTTGTTTGTTTGTTCGTTTTCAAAACTGGCAAATGTCTCTGCAGTAACTACACTGACATATGAAACAAACTAAGCAATGAAATTATAACAATTTAAACAACCATTTTAATGTCTGTGTTGAACGTGCGCTCATCATTTCTTTTTAAAGGAATGTTAAAAACACAGTGTGGTCTAAAAACAGTCCTGGGTGTAATTTGTCTGTGTGAAATTCTGGTTTTGATGGTGTGGATGTTGTTCTTTGCCTCAGGGGCGACTGAACAGGGGGCTTTTGTAGTGTAGAAGGGGGAGGGTGAAGGTGAGTGAGGGGCAGAGGGTCCGTATGCACGTGTATCAGTAGTGAGTCAGTGGGTCGTTTGTGCAGATTGTACAGCGTACTGTATATTAGCCGAAAGCATGCGGCTACCCAGCGTGCTGTGGTGGAGGCCATCGCTCCTGAAGAACTCTGAACACCCCCAAAACAGGTTAAAATTGTAAATAAAACCAATGTTCAGGGCTGTGCATGCTGCTCGAAGTGCGCGACCCGCCTGCACGTCTGTGGTCACCGGCTGGAGGTGGTCAGCCTGGGCAGGTGTGTGATGTGACGGGGGTCCGGGGGCCTTGAACCCAGAAGGAGGATCCTCTGTCGGCTCAGTGCGCTCTCTTTTAAACAAATCCTTTATCATTAACGATGTAATTTTAGATAACAACCTAGACAGCATTCTCCTTACAGAGACATGGCTTGGCACTGATGCACCTGTTGTTCTCACTGAGGCTTCCCCGCCAAATGGTTAACTTTTTATTTTCTACTAGAGGGGGACAAAAAGGAGGCGGAACTGCGTCAATCACCAAAGACACCATGTTGTCAAATGAAGTCTTTTTTAACAAATATTTATCATTTGAGTATCATGCCTTTGTTTTTAGCAGCCCCCCCATCCTCTGTATGACAGTCTACAGACCACCCCGCTATTCCACCTCTTTTAACAGTGAATTCTCAGAACTACTGTCAATAACACATAGCACTTATAACAGAATACTAATAACCGGTGATTTTAATTTACACATAGATAATTCCTCAGATCCTATGTCGGGAGAATTTTTAAACCTTCTCCATTGCCTTGATTTTAATAAACATGTCACGCAGCCGACCCACAGCAGGGGGCGCACCCTGGACCTGGTCATAACCTATGGCCTGTCCGTTGGTGCGCCCTCTGTTGTGGACCTGGCTGTGTCTGACCACTTTTGTGTGTTTTTTACAATCACCAGTTTTAACCAGCGGGAGGCCCCAGTGAGAACAGTGAGGAAACGCTACCTAACTTCTGAAGTGGCTGCAAATTTTATCCAGATTTTACAGAGCACTCCTGCAGAAATTTTACCAGCACCATGTGATTTTATTGTTGACAATTTTAACCATAAAATAAAATCAACGCTGGACTCGGTGGCTCCACTCTCAATAAAAAGAAGTATTACAAGACCGACACCCCCGTGGAGAAATGCAGAAACTAAAAAACTAAAGAGAAACTGCAGGAGTGCTGAGAGGAGATGGAGAAAAACAAAACTGACAGTTCACTATGACATTTTACGTGGACATCTCAAAACATACAATAACGCAATCAAACAGTCAAGAATCTCCCATTTCCAAAAACTAATCAACGAACATAAAAACAACCAAAAATTCCTCTTCTCCACAATTGACCTTTTAACAAACAAAAATTTTAATAGATCCTCCAAAACACCAACTGACGCCCTTTGTGAGGACTTTGCAGACCACTTCAGAATTAAAATCAATGACATCAGATCGAGTCTTTTACCCCAACAGATTTCCAATGTCGACACACCTGGATCATTGATTTTACCCGAGGAAACACTGGAGAGTTTTGCCCTGGTTGATGCGGGGACACTTGGTCGAGTCCTCTCCCAAGTAAAGTCCACAACCTGCCTATTAGATCCAATTCCCACACCGTTTTTTAAAACACTTTGTGGATCCTTTGAGGATCAGCTGTTATACATGGTGAATTGCTCTCTTCAGACGGGGGTCTTCCCCGCCTCCTTTAAAACGGCGGTGGTGAAGCCCCTTCTGAAGAAGAGCAACTTAGATCCCAACATCTTTAATAAGTATCGGCCTGTATCCAACTTACCGTTTTTAAGTAAAATTTTGGAAAAACTTGTTTTCAATCAAGTAAATGACTTTTTAATTGCAAACAACATTTCAGAGAAGTGTCAGTCTGGTTTCAGGACGAACCACAGTACAGAGACAGCCCTTTTAAAGATTTTAAACAACATCAGGTGCAACTTGGATAACAATGAACTCACAGTCTTGGTACTACTGGATCTAACCGCCTGGATCTAATCTGTTGTCCTCAAGTCCCAAACTCTAAACTCAGTGCCAACTGCATGATGCTCAAGCTGTCTGACAGACAGATGGAAGAACGTTAATGAGCCAGCAGCCTCAACTTCAATGTCTTCCGGTCACCTATCGCTCCATTTTAATCCACTATAAACTGTATTAAACACTCAAATAACCGATTTGAAGTCCTATTCAATGAAGTTATGTGTTATAGACTGAGCCACATCCATAATTGTGCATGCTTAAATAAACAGCAACTTATCGCAACATTTAGCAAAAAAACACGTTTAAAAAACTTGTGAATTTGTTACTTTTGACCAGATTTACAGCAATATTTGTGAACTTTGTGATATTCACTTCTCTTGTAAAGAAAAATATAATGTCAATGTTACATCTAAGGGTGAATCTAAATATCCAGCTACAGACCTGGACTGGTAACTGAAGAGGTGCCAGTTCACTTCCTGGGTTACTGCCGAGGTAGCCATGAAACCCCCATGTGCTCCCCGGGCGCCTGACATGGCAGCCCACTGCTCCTAGTTTGCAGTGTGTATACTTACAATGTGTAGCTAGTGATGGGTTAAACGCAGAGGACACATTTCAGGTGTGTTTGCATGTTGCATGTACAAATTAACTGACAAATAAAGATTCTTCTTCTTCAAGGACTGAGAAGATGTCATTGGGGGTCCATTCATCCATCCATTGACAACCGCTTATCCAAAATCGGGTCACGGGGGCAGCAGCTTCAGTAGCGAGCCCCAGACATCCCTTTCCCCGGCCACATCGGCTAACTCTGACTGGGGAATCCCCAGGCGCTCCCAGGCCAGAGAAGAGATATAATCCCTCCACCTGGTCCTGGGTCTACGCCTAGGTCTCCTCCCAGTTGGACGTGCCAGGAACACCTCCCTAGGAAGGCGCCCTGGTGGCATCCTCATCAGATGCCCAAACCACCCAACTGGCTCCTTCCACGCAGAGGAGCAGCGGCTCTACTCCGAGTCCGTCCCTCCTGAGCTTCTCACTCTATCTCTGAGGGAGACCCCAGCCACCCTGCGGAGAAAACCCATTTCGGCCGCTTGTACCCACAATCTCATTCTTTCGGTCATGACCCATCGCTCATGACCATAGGTGAGGGTAGGGACGAAGATTGACCGGTAGATCGAGAGCTTTGCCTTTCGGCTCAGCTCCCTTTTCGTCACAACCATGCGGTGAAGCGCATGCAACACCGCACCCGCTGCTCCGACTCTCCTGTCAATCTCCCGCCCCATCATCCCCTGACTCGTGAACAAAACCCCGAGGTACTTGAACTCCTTCACTTGGGACAAGGACACATTCCCCACCTGGAGTAGGCAATCCACCGGTTTCCTACTGAGAACCATGGCCTCAGATTTAGAGGTGCTGATCCTCATCCCTGCCGCTTCACAATCAGCTGCGAACTGATCCAGTGAGCGTTGTAGATCTACAGCCGATGATGCCATCAAGACCGCATCATCTGCAAAAAGCAGTGATGCGATCTTAAGGTCACCGACCTGTAGCCCCTCCATACCACGACTGCGCCTCGAAATCCTGTCCATGTAAATCACAAACAGGATTGGGGACAAGGCACAGCCCTGAGGGAGGCCAACACCCACTTGCGTATACTCGGAAGTCATTGGGGGTGTGTGTTAAAAATATGAATGAGGAAAAGAGATGACCAAATGAGGTTTCTACGGGGGAGCCACTGGCCCCAAGCAACAACACGCAGGAGTTGAGAGGGAAAAATGGTGGTTATTTCATTTAGAACAATGAGAGTTAATGTAGACGATGACAAAACCATAAGGTGCAATACTTAGGCAGCTATGATCAAAAACACAATAAAAGGAAAAATGAGTCCACTGTGTTAATTTGCGAGCTGGTAGCTCGTAGTGCACGTGTCCAGTCACCGTGTCACCTCCAATCCAATCCACTTTATTTATATCGCACAAGTTTAAACAACACAAGGTTTCCAAAGTGCTGCACAAAAGGATAAAACAGATATAAAAAATATATATATATATATATATATGCATGTGTACACATAAAACAAATACAATCACATAAAAACACATAAAATCAACACTCTACGTGGTGTTAAAAGCCAAAGAAAAGAGGTGGGTTTTAAGAAGAGTTTTAAAATGAGACAGAGAGGAGGCCTGTCTAAGGTGCAGCGGCAGCTTTGGAGCTGCTATGGCAAACGCTCGGTCCCCTCTGAGCTTAAGCCTAGCTTTAGGCGCTGTCAGGAGCAGCTGGTCAGCTGACCTGAGAGATCATGTAGGGGTGCAGCAGCTCAGAGAGGTACAGTGGACCATTCAAGGCTTTAAAAGCAAATAAAATTATTTTAAAATGAATCCTAAAATGGACGGGCAGCCAGTGGAGTGAAGCTAAAATAGGTGAGATGTGCTCATACTTGCTTGTGCCAGTTAAAAGACATGCAGCAGCACTCCCATATAAAGTGCATTACAGTAATCCAGCCTAATGGTCACAAAGGCTTGGATTACTGTCTCAAATTGCTGTCTCTGAAGGACTGGCTTGATTTTTGCCACTAACACGAACAGAGAACACTGCAGTCAATATTCTGATTCGTGCCCTACGACACCCCTTGAGCAATAATTAAAAACAGACATGCACTTAAACAAATCAAAATAGATAATCACAAAGTAAACCAAAACAATACAGCATGCAAATAAAATTCAATCAATTAAAACAACTAAAATCAAGGGGTGTCTTCCGTAGTCTAATCAAAACAGTGAACATGAGGGGAGTGGGATAAAAGCTGTACTTAGCTCGGAGGAGGGGTGAAGCTTACTCCTACCCCTCCACGTTTCCCGTGGTGTGTCTCCCCTGTATCTTGTATTTGACCAACGCCGTCTATGGCCCGCTTTGTCGCTCTGCCGCTCTCTCGTCTGACTCTGGTCTCTGCGGTGGTTGCGGTCCGTATGTCACGCTGCCGTCCTCCTCCTCTGCTGCTCTTCCGTCTCTGCCGTAGGCTGACTCCGATCTCCGCTACCGTTATGCACCGTGTATCGTCCTGCCACGCTCCTCTCTGCTGCTCTCTCGTCCCTCTCGTCTTTTCCATATTCCTGCTCCCCTTCACCTTCATAAGCACCGCCTCCTCCTCTGTTCCGCCAACCGCACACCTGCAACCTCCTGTTCCCTTCCGGAGCAGCACTCCATGGCGCCAGGCCCTGTGGAAGCAAATTGAAAACAGCAATCCCCTCCACTGGTCCCACCACAAGACACAGCCACCCTGTGACAAAGAGCTTACTAACCATTTGCAAACAACCACATTTCCTCTTATTCACCTATTTTTATTTTCCCTCTTTGTTTCCATTTGTGTTTTGTGCTTTAAGAAGAATGCTGATGTGTTGTTTGTTGAAAGTTAAGGATATACTTACCCTTGACTTAAAATGGCCAAACTTTGCCTCTCTGTCCAAGCCCAGCCATTAGCCTCTGAACTGAACTGAACTGTGAAATCAAAACAACTACTCCCTCGTCTCAAGGACATGTGGATAACACAACCGCCCCGTGTTTTCTGAACACAAGGACAGTTAGACCCTTGGGTTGCTCCTAAGGCCGTGGCCAGCACCCCACCCTTCAGACCAAAGGGGGGATTGTTGGGCTTATGCCAGATGACTCAAACAAAGAGAAGGCCTGTAAGGAAAATCAAAAGCCTAACTACTAGGGCCTTATCAACCTGAGGAGTTCAAGAACAAAAGGTCTGAAGCAGGGGCGTCACTAGGTATTAAGGACATGGGAGGCTTAGCCCCCAAGAGATGCACAGAATGTGAGCGAACATTTTACATATGTATACATATTAAATATTTTACAAGTTAAACAAGTCTTATATGGTGCACCTTGACTGAAATGTTTCATATTTCATATTCATATTAAGTTCCATAAAATTTCAAGACTGTCTGCATCACAACTGACTATATCCTGTGAAATCCTTCAGACTCACCTTTCCAGTAGAGGTCTCTCCCCTCTCATCCCTGTGCTCCTCTGCCCTGACTCCTGCAGGTCAATACAGGTGGTGGAGTGATTATTATTAGTGTATTATTATTATTATTATCCACTGATGATAATCATAGTGAATGAGCTCAGCTCCTGTTTCACGGTGTGCATCCATGCATAAAGTGAGAAACACAGCTGATGCTCTGGAAGGAAGTCACCCAAAGAGTATATGGTAAAAAGAGTGCACACTTAACTCTATAAACAACCAGGGCCTCCACAATGCAGTTCAAAAATTATCTTCAGAAGGAGATGGAACCACCGAGGTCTGGTTCTTCCATCTAATCGATCTCACTGTTTGATAGCAGCCTGCCTTCATCAGCTGTTGCGGCGCTACAGCTGATCCCGCGCTCGCATCCAAAACGACACATGATAGCTTTAATAATAAACACTAAAACATTAATAAACGCTGTTGATTATAACTGAGCAGTGTCTGTGATTATTTTGCACAATCACATATTATAATAACAGCTGGTTGAGATGGTCAGAGCTCGGATTTACGCCTTCCCTGTTATCTAATTATTGATATTTTCATAATATTGACAATTTAATTAATTTCAGGCTTTGAGACAACAAATACATCATTTAATTATTGATTCCTGACTTTAGGGTGGTGCCCTGTGTTCATTAATGAATCATAGTAAACTACATTTCATTCATCAAGTATAAAAATCTAATTAATTAATAATAACTTTTTAATTAATAATCATAAATCATTATCGATTCCCAAAATGTGGTGCCCCGCGTGAGGACATCTTTATATCAGCTTTATTGTAATATTTGTGAAAAATGCAGTTATAATTAAAGAAAAAGAAAAAAATTATCCTTTTTTTTCCAAGTTGCCAGATAAAGCCAGGTGTGGTGTATGTGAAGCACTGTAGTGTGCATTGTTTGTTAGTAACTGGGTTTGTGCAACAGCTTAACCAACTGTTATAAGATTACTAACAGGTTTGTAGAGCTATTGCACCAGAGGTGTAGAGATCACCCCAATAACCCTTGCACAGGGTTGGTTGTGTGGGAGCAATAAGCTTAGATACCTATTTTCTGTAGGTCGTGAGTCACAGGTACACCTCTCACCTGTGCACTAGCATCAGTGTTACCAATTCACAAATGAGCCAACTAACCCACGGAGAGTTAATCTTTGATACTGAAACAAAGATGAGTAGCAATTAGGGCTGCAGCTATCGATGCTTTTTGTAATCGATTAATCTAGCACTTTATCGATCGATTAATCGAGTAATCGGATAATTTTTTTACCGCGTTTTTAAACAACCAAAATAAATAATGCATAACGAAAATGATGTGGCTGTAAAATGATCACGCATTTCTCAAAAAAACAGAGGTATTCATTCCAACGCCAACATTTGGCTCCAAAACTAAGCCCATTTATTAAGTGCCAGTGCCAATAATTAAACAACAATACAGTTAAATCAACTTACTGTAAAACATGTATAACATGTAAAACTGTGAATACAAACTTAAATAGTAAAGGCCATTTGGCCTTGGTTTTGTTTTCTTACTACAACATCACAAAAAAAGGATTGCACCTTCTGCAAATTACCCACCTGAGAACAAAGAATGAATATAAAATATCAAGCCAAACAGTCACACAATGTGTACAATTTATAAAAAATAAATGTAAATAAAACAATTATAAACAAATAAAATAAATGAATTATAAATAAGACTTTTTCAGTCTTCAGTCCCCAAATCCATGATAACCACACTAATCCGCCGCCAATCACAAGGAGGCAAATACACTGTGTGGGAAGACTAGGGTCCTCCTGGAACCGAAACTTATCCTGAACTGTCAGGAATCATTTCAAAGTGACACAGTCACATTGGATTAGCCGGTGGAGGCGGTGTAATGCACTCAAACAGAGTTTATAATCACAAAACAGCCAATGTAGCACGTAATTCATGATCATGTCTGTATAAAGTGATGTTTATTTTTGCTCTTCTTCGGCGGCTGTTTCAGTGAGTTTTGGGCGCAGAGTGATGAGACGTATACCGTTGAAATTTGTAGAGTCCCAGCTTTCATATGAAATGCTGTATGTAGCGTTAGCATAAAGTAGCGTAATCGCTAACGCCGATTTTTCTGACATGTGCCAATAGCGTGTTTTTTCTACGTGCTCCTTTAGTTGCTTGGTGTCTGAATTGAGTTCCGATTAGGTGAAAATTATTATCATGAGCGTTTAGCTGAGCTTCTTCCCGTTAAGTTGGTGTGCTGCATTAATGTGTTGCTACATGGTTAGCATGCTCTTATAGGGTGTATAATGCAACATGCGCAGCTCGAGTTGAAGAGGTTAAAAACATCAAAGCTAAACATCATATCTAGTCAAACCGCATCACATCACTACAAATACAGAGCTAAATTGTGCCAGCCAGCTAAATTCAACATGTATGACGCGCTGGTGTGCTTCCTGAACAACGGTCCGTGTGGAACAACCAGATCCCTGCGCGTATAGTGCGCGTCATAGGAATTTAACGAGGCTTTGAGGCAGAGTTATTGCCTCGAGGAATTTTTATAATCGAGTTAATCGAGTAACTCGATGAATCGTTTCAGCCCTAGTAGCAATAGACAGGAGCGGAAGCTTCTGATAAGCCAGAAAACCCAGCCCTGCAATATGCGGTTGCTGGACTTTGTCTCTCCTTAGTAGAGAGAAACTACGTAAATCGTTGCAGCATAGAAACGTGCAACAAGAAAATTGATGAGCTCGTAAGCTACGTCAATGACCCTGTCGGGAAGCCACAATGTACTAGATTCTGTCCTCCTAGTATCACCACGTTTCCAGACAGACTGACACAATGCCATTAGATCCTCCAGGAGCACGGCAGTTGCTCAGTCGTTAGAGACTTGGCTTGGGGACCGGAGGGTGGCCGGTTCAAGTCCACAATAGTCCTGGGTTCAAGTCCTGGGTTACTGCCGAGGTGCCCATGAGTGAGGCACCGAAACCCCCATGGGCTGACATGGCAGCCCACTGCTCCTAGTTTGCAGTGTGTATACTTACAATGTGCAGCTAGTGATGGGTTAAACGCAGAGGACACATTTCAGGTGTGTTTGCATGTAAAAATGAACTAACAAATAAGGATTCTTCTAGGACTGAGAAGAGCTTACTAACCATTTGCTAACAACCACATGTTTGTTTCCATTTGTGTTTTGTGCTTTAAGAAGAATGCTGATGTGTTGTTTGTTGAAAGCTAAGGATATACCTACCCTTGATTTAAAATGGTCTAGAAAAAGCTAGGGAGAATCATCTGCCCAAACTTTGCCTCTCTGTCAATGCCCAGACATTAGCCTCTGAATTGAACTGCTCCTCTGACCTGAACTGAACTGTGAAATCATAGCAACTACTCCCTCGTCTCAAGGACATGTGGATAACACAACCGCCCCGTGTTTTCTGAACACAAGGATAGTTAGACCCTTGGGTTGCTCCTAAGGCCGTGGCCAGCACCCCACCCTTCGGACCAAAGGGGGGATTGTTGGGCCTATGCCAGATGACTCAAACAAAGAGAAGGCCTGTAAGGAAAATCAAAAGCCTAACTACTAGGGCCTTATCAACCTGAGGAGTTCAAGAACAAAAGGTCTGAAGCAGGCCTGTGAGCGAACGTAGCATGCGAGCACAACTTTTTACAAACAGCTAACAAAGACTGAGAAATGATGTATTATTATTATTATTATTTTGAAGTCGCACAGATTACATTTTGGGCACATATGTCACTAAAATGGTTGTTATTTCAAGCCCTGAAAAATATTACTTAATTACTTGAATTAAAGTAATATTGAGATACTCTTGAAAATATTTGGGTCAGGCTTATTTTCGCTTTTTTGTAAAAAAAAATAAAAAAAAAGAAAGTGTTTTTTTTATAAAAACACCAAATTATTTAGGGGGGCTTAAGAATATTTTAGGGGGGCTTCAGCTTTATGTGGAATAATGACAATATTGTTTTTTTGGAAAATGTACCGGTCAAAACTTACATGGGTTGAGTTCATGGTTCTGCACTTCACAGACATTTCCTCCTTTTCCAAAAGCCGCCTCTGAGGTAGGCGTAAACATGCGACGTTAAGCACAAAGTTGGGCAGTGAACAGTGACAACGCATTTGTCTTCAAAATAAGAGCTTTACATTGCACCCCATTGGAGTCTAGAACTGGGTTCTTAGCGGGGGGCTTTTAATTTGAAAGTAGCTACCGTTAGTATCTGTCGTGTCACCGTCTGCCTCAGTTTGTCCTCACCTGTTGAAGTTGAGTGGATCAGCTGAGTTGTGTGAGAGTCTTCTGGACTTCCAACTGGAGCTTGCAGTGTGATGATCAGTAGTGATGTGTTGGTTGCGAACAAATCAGTTCGAAGCAGTGGCGTCATTAGGCCTATTTTATTTTAAATAAATAATCATATAACCTGTCATTATTCACTTAAATATGATCATAAATCTGTCAGTTTCCTTTCACTTCATAGTGTAAGGTAGAGAGAGCCACTTCAGTGCGTCGTTATCCAATCCATTCCACTTGTTCATATAGCGAACGCCCACATCACTGAAAATCCAGTCCACATTTTCCCTGCGACCTTGCTTGCACTCCATACCTGCAGGTGTGGACCTTGAAGCACAGAGAGGGGTTATAACAGCATGAGGAGAAGAACATGAATGAAGAAGAATGGATATAAGAAAGTTTTTCAGGAAAGTAAGTATTCATCACTGCTGGTAGTAACAATTAGTTAGCTCCGCCCCCAGCTAACAGCAGAAGGTCCCATGGAATTAATGAACCAAGTGCTCCCTGTTTGACAAATGAAAACCTAGCTTGCATATGAAGGTATTTTTGGGTTCGAAAGGTCTGAGCACCTGTAACAGTGGAATTTGTAGTTGTGTACAGTGATTGTGTATGTGTATCAGTAAATGTGTAGTCACATACTCTGAGTTGTGTACTAGATTTTTTTCTCTCCACAAATACAACACAACACTTACACATTCACAAATTCTTAATTACAGGTGCACAAATCCTATTTTACAAGTCACAGATTAAAAAACTGACACACTCACATTTTTGCTCCAATTGTAGTATATTTGGTGCAAAAAATATTTCATGCACATAGTCTAGGAAGTTCTAAGTTATATGAATCTTGAACTACTTATGGAAAATAAGGTTTGTATTATCAAAGTTGGGTGAAATATCCTTAATCTTGTCCTCTGTTAAGGATTTTGACACAGGATTATTCAAACAGTACACAGTAAAAATACTTCATATTATCCATGCACATAGTCTAGGAAGTACTAAGTCCAGCAGTATATGAATCTTGAACTACTTATGGGAACTTTTTTTTTCTTTCATTTACTTTGAAATCCGGACACATACCTTTGTGATACCTTCAGTTTATTACCGGGAATAATTACTGTAAAAGTCTCGTAATTTTCATGTGTCTGACTGTGAGACTGCAGTCTGACCCACAGTCACTACCAGCAGCTCTTCAGAGCGGTTTCATTATGATTACCGTAAATGTTAGTAGATTTGCACACTAGAAAACAACGTGCGGCTGATTTGACCAAGCTATCGCGAACCACAGCTGGCTTGACGAGCTTGGCACTAGCCAAAGCTAGTGTCAAAGGGAGTCGCTGTAATAACTGTTCATTGCTAGGACATGAGCTAAAGCATAGAAACACAAATTGTCATATTTACTCGAAGTGTGCCAGCTGACATGTCCACTTTTACTAAACGGTGCAAGCGAGACCCACCACTGAACAATCATTAGTCTGCTAGCTAGCAGGAGACGCTGTCTCTGCTGCTGTTAGTTTAGTATGTGCTGAATCCACCCTCTCCTCTGGCTGTGGGACAAAAAGCCCCTCTCCTCTGATTGGCTGTGGGATCAGTCGATCTGAGATCAGCACCCGCCTTTTGCACCACATATCTCAGTGGAGGGCGCGATTCGTGATTTGTAGTTGAAGGAAACAGAATCTGTGACTCGTGGGGAAGATTCTAGCACTTGTACTTATCGATTTGTGTTTGTGTTTTAGAAGAACACAGAATGTTTTCGTGAGAAATTATTTTACATGCATTGAACATTTATTGCACAAGTTTACATTCATATTTGCACATATTCAAATTTTGTCCACAACTTCACATTGTCTGTTACAAGTGTACAAATATGTTTTGCACCAAATATACTACAACAATTGGAAGAAAAATGTGAGCATGTCAGTTTTTTAGTCTGTGACTTGTAAAATTGGATTTTTTAACAAAAAAATTTCTGTAGCTAGCTATAAAAATGTAAACTGTTTGATATCTCAGTCAAACTAAATGCTATTAACACCAAATTTGAGATCCTTGGTTGCCATGAGACTGTGAAGGGATGAGCCGAATTTGGCGAATTTTGGCCACTAGGGGGCGCTAAAAATATGGGAATTTTATATCTCTTGAACGGCTACACCGATTTTTAAGAAATTTGGTCGGCATGATGTAGGGCCAATCCTGACGCCATATGTTGAAGGTGGTCATAACTGGTTAATGTGGGCGTGGCTTATTACAAAATAAGCTTTGAAATTTATATGGTACATATAGAATAGGACACAGTTCTTCCATACCAAAAATTGCACATGTACTCCACTAGGTGGCGCTATAATAGATGCAATTACGTTTTTGCCTGTAACTTCCACATTTTAATAACACATTCACAAACCATATATTCATATTTTCCTTGAATAGAGCTTGGGTTTTCTTACATAGGACACGCCCACTTCTGCTGCACATTTAGTTCGCTAAGTCGCCACATATGCAAAACCTACTGTGGGCCAATGTGGGCGTGGCTTATTACAACAAATCCAAATCGGCACACATTCAGCCTTTTGCACTTCCAGTGCACTTCCCATTACAGGGAATACCATGGCTCAGACGTTGGCCTGTGTCCTCACTTTTGCCCCGAGCCCGTCATCCTTTGGGGCCAACTTCCGTGGGCTCTGCGGTGCGTGGGTTCTGAGTTGCGCTTGGGGGCTTGGACCCCGTTTATAACTGCTTGCAGTTGTAGTTTAACTTGAGCTTATATTGAGGAGAGTAATGATTAGAAAGTGGAGAAAGCCAAGATATATATATATATATATATATGTATATATATATATATATATATATATATATATATATATATATATATATATATATATATATATATGTATGTATATATATATATATATATATATATATATATATATATATGTATATATATATATATATATATATATATATATATATATATATATATATAAAAAAGCCAAATTAGCCTGACCCAAATATTTTCAAGAGTATCTTAATATTACTGTAATTAAGTAATATTTTTCAGGGCTTGAAATCACAACTGTTTTAGTGACATATGTGCCCAAAATGTAATCTGTGCGACTTCAAAATATTTGGGAGCAAACAATTATTGTGTTGTGAGCGAAAGTCATGGCATTAACCCCTATGTTGATCAGTTATTAATTCAACTCATTGTGTTTCAATGTATCTTAAAGGGTCAGGCAGAAGGAGATGCTGAGGGAGAAAAAGATCAACATAATACAGTTTTTCTCAATTGTTTACACACAAAAACTGGTACTTGAGACACAATGATCACAACATGTAACTCATGCACCAACCCCCTGAACCAATTCTGCTAAACTAGAAGCACAATTCCTGCTTTACACTCAAATTGCAGTTCTAAAACACACTTTTTTCAAAACACTACACACTTCTCGCATTTGGCACAATTTTCATGAAGAAAATCTCTTGCTTTCACAAAGAACACTCTGTCATTCAAAATTCTAAAGTGAATTGTCCTACTATGCACACTGACTCATCACATGGGCAAACACCTGGACACCGACACAACACACTCATTCCACCAGAGCAGCTCAGGTACGTTGTCATTTGGGACAACGTAAGTTTCCACTGGGCTGCTCTGGTTCATAACTGGTTCACTGCCCAACCACGCTTTATCTCCCTCCATATTCTCCATTCCTCAATCCTATTGAGAATTTTTTGTAAAGTGTATGACCGAAATCCACAAATGTGTATACCCCTTCTCCAAGCTATGGAAGACACATGTGGATATATAGCAGTTGGTGCTTTTCATGGCTGATTCACCATGCTAGGTGATGTTTCTCTTGCTGCTCTGCCAGAGAAAACATTGCTTGTGATGTGGATGAGGTGCTGTGGCCAGACCGAAACAGAGGAGAGCATGCTGCACAGTTTTTTTATTTTTTTATTTATTTATTTTTTTACTGTAACTGTGTACAGTAAATTCTTCTGTTGTTTTATAGGTAGACTGTATATTGTTGTATACGCACTTTGTGTTGGTTGAGATGTACACTGTGTACATTGTGTTTGTGGGAAAAATAAAATATATCTGTTACCGTGTATTTGTGTGTTCTGAGTATAAAAACAATATTCTCAAATATTTTACATCACACTTATGTATGTACTGACTGTATAAAGTGTAACTGAACAAAAAAGGCCAAAGTCAATATGTTGAATGAAGAAGTGTTTTCCATTCATCATAGTGTTTTACACTGAGCACATCAGTGTTCAACTGGTTCTTATAAATGTCTATTCATTTGATGGTTTGTGTGTCATTTGAAAACAAAATACCATTTTGAGAAGAAATAACATTGTTTTGAATGTAAAGTTTAATTTTGCAGGAGAATTGAGGGGTTTTGCCCATTGTGTGTGTTTGATTTTTGATTTGTGTGTAGAGTTCTGAGAGCATGAGGCATGCTTTCAGAAAATGTGTGTAAACAATCGAGAAAAACTGTAATAATAAATAATTTCCCAGTCTGTTAGCTGTTTATGAAATTTTGTGCTCGCGCGCTACGTTCGCTCACATTCTGTGCATCTCTTGGGAGCTGAGCCTCCCATGTCCTTAAAACCTAGTGACGCCCCTGCTTCAGACCTTTTGTTCTTGAACTCCTCAGGTTGATAAGGCCCTAGTAGTTAGACTTTTGATTTTCCTTACAGGCCTTCTCTTTGTTTGAGCCATGTGGCATAGGCCCAACATTCCTCCCTTTAGTCCGAAGGGTGGGGTGCTGGCCACAGCCTTAGGAGCAAGCCAAGGGTGACCCTAATGACGCCCCTGCAAGCAGATAAAATAATCTGTTTTGGATCTGTTCCTGGACAAAACTCCCTTTCTTACATAGATCAACTGCCACGACCACCATGAAGCCGGTCCTGAAGAAGACAGTCTGCCTCATCATCATGGCTGAATGATGTCCAGGTGTGTCCACAGAGGAGCATGAAGTAACATGCCGTGCTAATCAAACCATCAACATGTAACCGTTCACACGAGAAGACACCACTCATAACCAGTTCTGGGATACTGGGAAATATTTTTGGTCGACACAAAGATGAAGAAAGTGCTGAGTTTGTTTGTTTGTTTGTTTTCAAAACTGACAAATGTCTCTGCAGCAACTACATTGACATATGAAACAAACTAAGCAATGAAATTATAACAATTTTACAGACAACTGATTGCAAAATCGGTTAAAAGCACGCTTTCAAGAGCACTCAAAGGATCATCAATCACTGGTGTTGCTCTGTTCATTCAAAGAATGAACTCTTCACATCACGTGACAACATCAGCACCATATACAGGGTGAGTCACTCTGCAGAGTAAAACACAGTGTACATAACGTGTTGAAGCTGTGTGTGTGTGTGTGTGTGTGTGTGCGTGTGTGTGCGTGTGCTCATGCTTCAGAGAGTTTCTGGAAGTTTCCCCTCGAGAACATTGAATAGAACCACCTTTCTCTTATCAGCAGGGCTGAACGTTCTCATTTGCAATTATGTACCATAAATATGTAATATATATGTAATATGAATAACTGTAATTGATCATTTGTTGGTTCATGATGTCAGCGAGCTGCAGTGTCATTAGTGTATTATTAAAATCTTCTTAATAATTATTTTTTTCATGCACGTTTTCAACCTGCATGCTTTCAGCCACAACAACCATTCAAATATCACTTCAGTCAGAAATGATGTTTTTTGTACCGACTGTAATTCTTGAAATATGAAGCTTTTGTCAACACATTCTGGTCATGGAGTAGCTCAAGAGTTTGGTGGGTTTAAAGTATGATTTATATAAATATAACTTGGCAGGTATGATGGAGAAAGAAAAATAGGTAACACATTCATTCTGAATAGATTTATTTTTCAGTTAAATATTATGTAATAAAAGCTGGCAGTAAATACATTCATATGTTCGATTGGCAGAAAATGTACAAATTGCCCAAAAACAAAAAACAAATAAAGATGAATACACAACTGTTGTGTTGGAATAAAGACGGGATGCTCTGAGATCAGCGTTACACTTTCTTTACTGAACAACTACTAAGTGACCCTGAAGCTCTATAAGCCGCTCCGTGGCAACCTCTCCACATTTATCAACAAAATACACAAAACGAGGGTTACAAGGATACAAAGTTTGTTGCAGCGTCACTGTTATAATATGAATGATCACTTTTTATTTGAGACTGTTTTATTGTTTTGCAATTTTCAAAGTCTGTCAGAAGTGAGAGAAGGCAGCACACTAAGTTAGTTATCTCTTTATTTTTTTAAAGAACAACATTGTCACCTGACTACAGGTCTCAGTCCTGAAGGCAGTTACATGAATGAATGATACATCAAGGTGTGTCATGGGAGGAGTCAGTGGAAGAGAGAGAGAGATCTGACAGTATATAAGTTTCCTCCCAGAATCAGAATTCATCAGACAAGCAGCTCCAGTTGGAAGTCAAGAAGACTCACACACGACTCAGCTGATCTGCACAACTTCACCAGGTGAGGACAAACTGGGCTGATGGGTGACAGAAACAGATCTGTGTTTAGACTGAACTCCAGTCTGTGTTACAGAGTGGAACATTCATGTAACGTCTCTTTACATACACTGCATGTGTCACTAACAAATGGGCTGCAGATGTCTGGGGTGCACCCAGGGATCCAGATCCGAGCTTTGCTGGGGTCTCTAAAAGTAACTCTAACCCTTACAAACGTTAGGATAATAGTGGAACAGGTGTGTTTTGTGACAGAGAGAGAAGAGAGTATATACCTTATCAGTGGAGCAAACAGATACAACGTTTTATTACACAAATGAAGAAATATTCTCATGTAAAATGTTTGTTGAATGAACAAGTAAGCCAAAAGAGATAAGAATGTGTTGCAGACAGCGTTTCACAAAGTTTATTCAGATCCTTCCAATCAACAAGTCTTAAAATTGAGCATTTTTTAAGGGAGTCTGGTGACTTTCTCCAAGTTCGTTTCCCCCCTAAGAAGTAGCCTGCTAGTTAATGTTTACTGGATTTGTATAAATTGACATGTTTGCTGTGGATGTGTTCATTAATGTGGTGTAAATGCTGAAATCAGTAGAAACAGTTTGTTTAAAGAGCTGCTGGGAGGCAGCAGGGCCGTACACAGGATTTTAGAAATACAGAGGTCCAAAATTCTAAATTTCCTGTGTAGTAAAGGGTATAAATTTTGGGGCCCCTCCATGCTAGGGGGTCTGGGGGTTCACAGGTTATTATGTTCAACTCATTTATAGAATAGCAAAGTAGTCTGTATACGGCAGACTAAACCATATAGTAATGAAATATAAAGGCCATCATGATAATTTGTCAATGGACCTTTATAATAACACCTCTCTTTCTCTCAGTCACATTTCCAGTACAAAAGTTCAGCTTTGCCTGACGTAGTGAATAAAGTAAACACATGTTCAGCTGATAGGCTGTTTACATGCTACCACAGTCTGCTAGAATACCAAGGTTAGCCACAAGGCACAGTTTACCCAGATGAAGCAATCCAAGGATGAAAAAGCACCAATGTTTCCATGACAACGTGTTTTTACACCACTCGTTGTAACAGTCAGTAAATGTGCGTTTGTTTGTGTAACTTTATGACCATACCTGTTTAACTGATGCTGTACAGACACTGGTCTTCTTCAAACTGAATTAATAAATACGTCCCTGCCTCTCGGCTGGCAAACACACTGACCTGACGTCAGCTGGACTGACTGATTAAAATATACATTTACGAAATCTTCTGATCAAACCAGGGCTGTCAACATTTTTTCTTCGATTTAATACTTATTTTATATAATACATACCTGGAGTATCAACAGACATTTGGACCGTCACCAAGTGAGGAACAGTCTTAATGTGGTGCATTTAATGCTGAATTTACAAGAAGGGACCAGCGATTTAAAATCTGCCATAGCCGTTTCATAATATTGCTTAAGTTTCTCCTCATTGTGCTACAACTCTTAAAATCCCTGGATTTGTAAGGGAGTCTGGGATATTGCTGTTACAAGTGACTTCACTTGTATATGTGGTTAATGTCTATGACTTTTACACACACACTATAACTTTTGCTCCTGACTAACTTGAACCCTGGGTGCTCCTGGTTTTACATCAAGATAAGAGATAAGACTTTATTGATCTCTCACCGCAGATATTCAGGTGTAACAGCAACTTACAGATACTGAAACAAGATAACAGCAAAGATAGAATACACAACAGAATAACAGAAATATAGAATAACATAAAAAGTAAAGACTATATACATATTTATTCTTCATCACGGTGGACAGTTGCACTTGGAGTCAAACAGAGTTGTTGATGGGACAGATGATTGTTGTATGGCGGGGCAGAGGGTCCAGCAGCAGAGGATCACATCCCCGTCCCTCAGAGAAGACGAGTGCCTGTTTACATGCTCCAGGTCCAACTCACCTGGCTCCTGAAGGGAATGGTAGAAGACGCTCTGATTGGTTTGATCTATGTTCTGTCAAAAACATATCCATGACTAATTCAGAGACTAAACACAACCTCTTTGTGTCCAGAGTATCTGCTGTTTGATGAGCAAAATGGACTTGGACACGCCCTAAATTCACCACCACCATGTGCTATAGACCATTTAAATAGGCCCTTTGACTTGCTGTCACTTTCTGCTGCCACAAGATAGCAATCTGCCATCAGTGCATCTGATCACACCTCACTTACAGTCCAACATGTCACAAGTACATTTGCTTTTTAAACAACGTGGGCACTGGGTGTGAAAATGATAACTGAGCCAGGCTGAAACTAGCTATGAGACTTGCTTTATAGAGGTATTTAACACTGATTTTAATAAAAACCATATCACAGCAGCTCTCAGTGTAAATGAAGTCCTGAAGGTTGTGGTGTCTCTTGAACAGATTGAAGAAAATGTCCTCAGAAGTCATGAACATCGCTGCCCTGGGTCGACCTTTCACCCTAGGAATGCTCTATGATGCTCGCAAAGATGAACTGATCCCAGGTAAGTCTTGACATTGACATATGAACTACTAATATGTTTTAAACAGTACTGTATGTAGTATATCTATAAATAGGTTCAGGAACTGTTCAAGCTGCTCTGGTCCCTGGCCCACAAATCTGGTTCTGCAGATTTTCTCATTTATGTTTGTTTGGACCCCAACAAATGTCACATCATCCTGATTTTAATAGTTTGTTCAGTGAAAATTAGAACTCTGACCCAAAAGCCATCATTCTCTCTGACCTCTCTAATCATGTCACAATTGAAATATGATTCTTTGACCACATCATGCAGCCGATCCAAGATCCAAGTCCACAGTGATTCCTGCTTTATGACACAACTGATGTTTTCCAATTTCTTTAGGTTTGACATTGTGGGATCAAAAAACTCTGAAAGAGAAGACAGTTGAAACCTCTAAACGATCCAGTAACTTTAAAGTCTCTGCATCTGACTCCATTGAATCCAAGTCCTCTCTGTTGGACATTGAAGCTTCACTGAAGGTCAGTTTCCTGTGTGGACTGGTTGAAGTTGGAGGATCTGCCAAGTATCTGAATGATAAGAAGAAATTCAAGAATCAGAGCAGAGTGACGTGTCGGTACAACGCTACCACACACTTCAATCAGTTGTCAGTGTTTCAAGGTGAAACCATGAACACACAACAGATAGATGTCATCAAGAAGGGCACGGCAACACATGTAGTCACAGGAATCCTTTATGGGGCAGATGCTTTCTTTGTGTTTGACAGTGAGAAGTTAGAAGACAGCAGCGTTCAGGACATCCAGGGCCACATGGAGGCTGCGATAAAGAAGATCCCAACATTTAATCTTGAGGGTAAAGCTGACATCAAGCTGACTGAGAAAGAAAAAGAACTGACCAACAAATTCTCCTGCAAATTCTACGGAGACTTCATTCTTCAAAGCAACCCTGCATCATTTGAAGAGGCAGTGAAGACCTATGTAGAGCTTCCAAAGCTGCTGAGAGAAAAAGGAACCAATACTGTTCCTCTGAAGGTCTGGTTGACGCCTCTGAAGGTCTTTGACACGACTGCAGCTGAGCTGATGAGAGAGCTCAGCGTTGGATTAGTGTGGAAGGTGCAGAATGCTCTCGAAGATTTAAGAGAAATACAAATGAGATGCAACGATTCTCTGGAAGACACAGTGGTACAGAGTTTTCCACAGATCCAAGAAGATTTAAACAAGTTCCAAAACTGTTGTAATATTTACGTATCTAACCTCCAGATGAACGTGGCGAAGAAACTTCCCTCAATCCGTGAAGGTAAAGAAGACGAGAGCTCAGTAAAGAAACTCTGTGAAGACAGAAACAAGTCACCATTCAGTCATGAAAAACTAGACAATTGGCTGGATCATAAAGAGAGAGAAATCAACGTCATCAGGTCCTGTGTGGAAATGATGGAGGGAACAAAGATCGTCCATGATGAGTCAGAGCTGGACAGAGAGGTTCTTGCTGCAGGTGTCGTTGATGCTCTGTGCTTCGTCTTCACCTCCCTGCAGAGTGCTGACCCCGGCCTGGATGAGATGGACCAATACCTGGATTCAGTTAGAGGAAGTACCAATGAAGACCCATGGTACTACTCAGGTGATGTTTTAACCAAAATGAGAGAAAAAGCCAAATATTTCCAAGATATTGCCAAATCTTTAAAGAGCAACAGCAGATTCCGTTTCCTGGTAGCTGCCATCACAAATGAGAAATACACCGGAGCAACCATCTACCACTACAGGAACGGCATTCTGCTCACTGAGGATTTCTCAAAGCCAAACATCCCTGATGTGGAGAGTGTCACAGACAGAAGAGATTTACTCTGGTGTAAGTATTTTATTTTCACTGTAAGACAAATAAGAACAAATGAGTCTCCTTCAGAAACCTGACTACTCATTCCTTTTATTACTCTCACACTTCATTTTAAGCTTTCTTACAAAAGTCCTGCAGATTTTCTGGGAGCTGACACTGAAACTGATTTATAGAGAGACTTAAGTGAAATGAGCGACAGTACTATGGATGCACAGTGGTTAAATAAGTACTCAGACCCTTTAATTGAGTAAAAGTAAAAATATGTTCAAAGTATCTGGGGCAGATATTATTATATCTATCTGTAAGAACACAGCTGGACGGAGGCTGAGATCTGAGAGTTTAATGAGCAGCGACTGCTCCACTCTAACTGTTGGCTACATGACAGTCAAAGATCATCAGTTGAAGTTGGAACTGAAAGTATCTCAAAGTGAAATATTTACTTTCCACCACTGTCCATGAACAGTACGTAGGAGCATGTGAGTGATGTTCAAATATATGAGCCTGTCCTTTCAAATGTGTTCAGAATAATCAATAAATGTGTTTTCAGTATGAACTGTGATCATGATCACGTCTCGTTCTCTCCATCAGACGCCTGTGATCTCACTCTGGACCCAGACACAGGCAAACAAACAGCTCACTCTGTCTGAGGGAAACAAGAAGGCGACAGAAGGACCAGAACAGTCGTATCCTCACCTCCCACAGAGATTTGATCAATGGCGTCAGGTTCTCTGCAGAGAGAAGCTGACTGGGCGCTGCTACTGGGAGGTGGAGTGGAAAAGTTCTAAGGTCGAAGTTACTGCAGGTGTTTGTTACAGAGGGATGGCAAGGAAAGGATTAAATGACCTGTCCAAGCTCGGAGGGAATAAACTGTCCTGGGGTTTAAGATACAACAATGTTATGGCATTTGTAGGTTTACAAGAACTCTCTGCAGAACATGATCAGAGCCATAAGTTACCTGTTCCTTCTTCCTTCTCCCGTCTGGGAGTGTATCTGGACTGGTCTGCTGGCACTCTGTCTTACTATAATGTCTCATCTGACACTCTGAGCCACATCTACACCTTCCACACCAAGTTCACTGAGCCTGTTTACCCAGGCTTCATGGTTTGGGTAGACTCCAGCATCTTTCTGTGTCTGTAAACTTGTCAGCACATGATTCAGTTCAGATTCAGTTCAGTTCACTGAAATCACTAATTCAAATGTTTTGATTGTGAAGCGTCATCATGTCAGTCACAATGTTAAATAATATAATGCTTCTTAATGTTTGAATATCTTTAGTGCACATGTAATCATCTTTGAGTATCTTTAGTGCACATGTAATCATGTTTGAGTATCTTTAGTGCACATGTAATCATGTTTGAGTATCTTTAGTGCACATGTAATCATGTTTGAGTATCTTTAGTTCACATATCATCATCTTTGAGTATCTTTAGTACACATGTCATCATCTTTGAATATCTTTAGTGCACATGTAATCATGATTGAGTATCTTTAGTGCACATGTAATCATGTTTGAGTATCTTTAGTGCACATGTAATCATGTTTGAGTATCTTTAGTGCACATGTAATCATGTTTGAGTATCTTTAGTTCACATATCATCATCTTTGAGTATCTTTAGTACACATGTCATCATCTTTGAATATCTTTAGTGCACATGTAATCATGATTGAGTATCTTTAGTGCACATGTAATCATGTTTGAGTATCTTTAGTGCACATGTAATCATGTTTGAGTATCTTTAGTGCACATGTAATCATGTTTGAGTATCTTTAGTGCACATGTAATCATGTTTGAGTATCTTTAGTTCACATATCATCATCTTTGAGTATCTTTAGTACACATGTCATCATCTTTGAATATCTTTAGTGCACATGTAATCATGATTGAGTATCTTTAGTGCACATGTAATCATGTTTGAGTATCTTTAGTGCACATGTAATCATGTTTGAGTATCTTTAGTGCACATGTAATCATGTTTGAGTATCTTTAGTGCACATGTCATCATGTTTGAGTATCTTTAGTGCACATGTCATCATGTTTGAGTATCTTTAGTGCACATGTAATCATGTTTGAGTATCTTTAGTGCACATGTAATCATGTTTGAATATCTTTAGTGCACATGTAATCATGTTTGAGTATCTTTAGTGCACATGTAATCATGTTTGAGTATCTTTAGTTCACATATCATCATCTTTGAGTATCTTTAGTGCACATGTCATCATGTTTGAGTATCTTTAGTGCACATGTCATCATGTTTGAGCATCTTTAGTGCACATGTCATCATGTTTGAGTATCTTTAGTGCACATGTCATCATGTTTGAGTATCTTTAGTGCACATGTCATCATGTTTGAGTATCTTTAGTGCACATGTAATCATGTTTGAGTATATTTAGTGCACATGTAATCATGTTTGAGTATCTTTAGTGCACATGTCATCATGTTTGAGTATCTTTAGTGCACATGTCATCATGTTTGAGTATCTTTAGTGCACATGTAATCATGTTTGAGTATCTTTAGTGCACATGTAATCATGTTTGAGTATCTTTAGTGCACATGTAATCATGTTTGAGTATCTTTAGTTCACATATCATCATCTTTGAGTATCTTTAGTGCACGTCATCATGTTTGAGTATCTTTAGTGCACATGTCATCATGTTTGAGTATCTTTAGTGCACATGTCATCATGTTTGAGGGTCTTTAGTGTCTTTTGGACGTTGTTCCTTTTTGTTTTTTGACCTTTGGTTTGTGCTGACCTGAGAAAAGGAATCTTTTGTCATTTAAACCAATTTCTTTACTTTTTCTTTGAATTGTTGTGATTTAAACCAAAAAAATACAAAAGCTGAAATAAAACTGGAGTGTATTATGTACATTCCAACCAAAGCTCTTGTTCTGGCTTCTTTTTGAGGTGGTCTGATCTGGTCGTCCACAGGTAAAGAGATCCTGGAGTCTCTGTGAAAGGCTGACACATTCATTTAATACAAAAAGATGTCTTGAATTGAAGGAAATACATTTCTAAAGCTAATAAGATTCATATTCTATTTGATGGTGTTAAATCTGATGGTTATTTCACTGGATTTGTTCTGGTGTTGTGATTGTGAGGGTTACACTTTATCAGATTTCACTTTCATTGTTTATGCATTTGAGTAGAAGTTAATCAGACCTTTTAACTAATTGTTCAGGTTTTTCAGGGATCTTGAAGTTTCCCCATTTAAAAAAACGGAGCTCACAGTTTATAGAGTGAGAGTTCCTCCAGTCTGATCTTTTAAAAAGAGTCATTCTGAGAGTACAGTAAATCCCTCACCACCTATACTGCAGACTCTGTTGTTAACCGGACACACTGACATAAATTAGTCCATGGAGCCATGCAACAATTCTGTCAGTTTGGTGGATGAAATATAAGTCCCAGATTCTACTGTAGTCGTTTCACTTCTCGCAACAGCTTTAATGGTTTTCAAATTTAAGCACAAAATTATTGGTCAAAAACTACATTGTACATATAAACACATATATTATATCATATCAGAGTGTTTTCAGCATCTCTGTTGTCATGCAATGTTTTTAGGGGGTTTATTTCTTAATTTAGTTATTAATTACTTTTAATTGAACTTGTTTCAGTCACTCACATACAACAAATCAATATTTATTTTGGAGTCTTAATATGAACTTGTTCACAGTTTGTTCATAGAAGTTCTAATCTTGATGATTCTTCATTTATGAGTTACTGAAAATATTAATTTGACTTTATTTCCATCGTAAAAGTTGGAGACGTAGGCAGAAGTATGTCGGAGTGAATCATCTCACTTCATACAAACCTTCAGTCCTGATGTGAACCGGATGTAGAACCATCCAGAACCACTGGAGCGATCAACAACGTGCACACATGTGTTTAACAGAGTCACAGAGAACAGGTTCCACTTTTCTTTTTTACTCTCTTTATACATGTAATATTATTGTGATATTGTTACTGTGTCTTGGGCCGACACACAGAAATATCAAATGAATACAGCCTGTTCTCAACAACATCACGGTAAAATGCAACTCTAATGGCTGGTATGTAGGAATGTGTTCCTAGCCTTTCACTTTCATCGTCTTTGTGCTTTGATGGTTTCTATGTCAGCACTCAAAGTTTACAGGTTTCATTAGTTGCATTTTTAAACCTCATATACTGGCTGTAAGAGCCAGTAAATTGTTTTAGGCTGTCACCTCGGCCTCTGTCGGTGTTTTCTGTTGAGCCAGTAAATGACTATGGACTGCCATCTAGTGGCCAGTCTCGGTGAGGGTAACAAGGTGTAAAAGGGAGGAGACTATGAGCCCTGTAAGCTCACCTGTGTGTATCCTCACCTGTGTGCATCTCCATCACCTTGTCTTTTGTCTCCACTGGGTTGGCGCAGCGTCTGTGCTGCCGAGTCTCTCCTTGTTTGGATTATTTGTGGTTCTCCGGCTAAGGTTGCTTTTGAACCATGTAAAGTAATCATGTACCCTCTTTATGTTGATTAGGTTGCTGCGGTCTGTTTTAAGTTTGTTTTATTGTTATTAGGAGGCAGATGGTTCTCCAGACGGCACCTTCAACATAACTAGCAATTAGCCAACACTATTTTGATATAGTTGATCGAGTTAACAATGATTGTTAACGTTTTCCAATAAATTATATTATCTTTTATTTTTCTATTGAATGAGCATTTGGGAATTGTACATGAAATGTTCATATATTTAATCTAATCTTTTTCTTTTTCTTTCTGTATTTCCTTTCCATAGTTTTCACGGTGCTACAGCCGACAATAAAATTCAAGCACCTGTTTGAATCTCTTCGCCTCATTCGTTGACGCCAGGCATGGACTGGCCATCTGGCGTACCGGGCAATGCACGGTGGGCCGACGCACATTTTTAGGCCGGGCTGTCATAATTTAATCAAAAAAGTATATTATAAATCATTTGTATCGACCGCAACGGCCCATTGGTTGATTTTCTTGAAGGACATTGGGCTGATCCAATGAAATCTCTCAGCCCTTCTCTTTTTTTTTTTCCAAGTGCACAATTTAGAGGGGGCGGCCCATTGGTCTATCTTCAATATAGACAGTGGACTGAACCAATCAGGATGTCGGGACCATGTGTCGGGTGTCCAGGTGTTCGCCCATTTGATGAGTCAGTGTGCATAGTAGGACAATTCACTTTAGAATTTTGAATGACAGTGTGTTCTGTGTGAAAACAAGAGATTTTCTTCATAAAAATTGTGCCAAATGCAGAGAATTGTGTGTAGTGTTTTGAAAAAAGTGTGTTTTAGAACTGCAATTTGAGTGTAAAGCAGGAATTGTGCTTCTAGTTTAGCAGAATTGGTTCAGGGGGTTGGTGCATGAGTTACATGTTGTGGTCATTGTGTCTCAAGCACCAGTTTTTGTGTGTAAACAATTGAGAAAACAATTGAGGATGTTGATGATACATTATGCTTGAAATAGAATATATGCTTTCCACAATGGTTATTTGATAGACTTCTAAAGTAATAGAAATGTACAGTTTATCATTACTTTAGAAGTCTATCAAATAACCATTGTGGAAAGCAAATAAGTAAATTTACTCAACACATAGTTCTACCTCCTTAGGTATATTCTATTTCAAGCATAATGTATCATCAACATCCTAAATATCAGAAGTTTAGCGTCTTTTTTACAGTTTTTGCTTAAACACTAAAAGTGGTTGCTATACCCAAAGCATCACAACCTCTAACTTTGGTGACCATGCACTAAACAAAAGCACCAACCCTGCAAACACAACATATGCTTTGCACAACCGTTAGTTGATGGACCTTATCGATCAATTAACGATTACCTGATAAGATGCAATTTTCCTGAGAACCTAAATTTAAGGGGAAAATTTAAGCTGAACATCACTTATACAGGACTCTACACTAGTTTGTTTGTATTTTTAGAGCACAGCACAATGAAAAATGTTTAAGTAACACGTTATTTGGTAAATGGTCTTTCCTGCCACTACACTATGATGATTACTGTATTTAACTACTTAAATCACAGTAGCATAAACTGATTTGTTGAACTCAGCCTGGTGTTAACATTAATAAAACACAGGCAGCTCTATGTTTTCCCTGTGAGATGTTCAGGGACAGGTCAGGACAGTCTGAAGACAGAGAGCTCTGAGGTTGAAGTCTCGCACCGTGAGACAGTGACAGGTCTGTAGACGACCTACGTCTTGACCACATGTCAGCTGTTCAGCTGCAGCAGAGGAAACTCCGCTGTTCTCAGCTCCACTGCGGCGAGCGCTTTTAATTATTTTTTTTTAAATTAAGCTCCAGTGGCGACCGGCTAAACTACGGGAGGATACTGTAAACCAGCGCGGATCCGGTGTGTTTGTCAAAGCTTGGTCGCAGTGCTGAGGCACTGGGTCGGTTTGAGCTGCGTTCAGGCTACATTAAAACTTTATAGATCCATGGGCAGTGATCAGTGTCGGCAGCGTTTTAACTCGTTAAATAATTGTGCTCCAGTATAATCAGTATGCCTGAAACTCATCCAGTGAGAAACGTTCCGCGGTGCAAAAATAACTGCGATTAAAATGCGTTAATTTTTTTAACGCGTTAATTTTTGTGTAATTAATTAATCTTAATTAATGCGGTAAAGTCCCAGCCCTATTGAAAATATTTTCCAATCCAAAGATGGAAAGGTTCTGTGGTCCTCCAGTCTTCCAAGTGGTCGACGGTGTATGTGGGGCTCAGAGAGGGAGAGGAGCCCTCGAGGGCCAACAAGGTAAGCTGTTTCTCATGCTGATAGCATAAAGTCTACATTTGAGTTGTTTATGGCAGAGGGAACTGAAAAGATAGTGCTGGAAATGACCAACAAGGAGGGACGTCCTGTGTGTGGTGACTATTGGAAAAAGATGGATAAAACAGATCTACAGGGATACCTGGGCCTTTTATTCTTGCTGGTGTCTACCGGTCCGGTAAAGAGGCTACATCCAGCCTATGGCATACTCAGTCTGGGGGGGCAATTTTTCATGCCACCATGCCACTCTCTCAGGCCAGCATGGAAGTGCTGATGCATGCTTTTATCTCTTGTTGTTTAGACTACTGTAATGCCCTGCTCCCTGGCCTTCCCAAAAAGAGCATCTCGAATTTAAAATTACTACAAAACTCAGCTGCATGAGTGCTGACGAGGACCAGAGGGCGGGAGCATATTACACCGGTTTTAAAGTTGCTACATTGGCTCCCCGTGTGTTTCAGGATTGATTTTAAGGTTCCCCCACTAGTTTTTACGTGTCTTAATGGTCTTGGGCCTTCTTGCTTATCTGACCTGCTTTTACTCTATCAGCCCCCGCGGACCCTGAGGTCCTCCGACACCGGCCTTTTAACCACACCACAGGTTCGTTCAAAAAAGCACGGGGAGGCGGCTTACAGTTTTTAAAAAGAGGCACAAGACCCACCCTTTTAACCAGGCTTTTAATTGATTTTTAATTCCTTTTATGCTGTGCTAATCAGAGCACTTGTATCCTTTATCCTTTTTTACTGTTTTAATCTCTCAGGTTTTTATCCTCTATGCTTTTCACTTTATTTAACTGTTTTAGACTGTCAGTTTTTAATCTCCAGTGTTTCCTCATGGGGGCCTGCCGGACTGGGAGTTGTCTCTGGTCTGCCGCTGGGGGTGCTGTCCCATGGACAGTTTCGGCAGGTAGAGGGCTCTGCACCCTGCACCCCAAAGGTAGCTTCCTCCACGCCTCAGGTCTCACTGCCCAGCCATGTCTCTTTAGTGACAGCTAGAGTATGTGTGGTTGTGAGTTTGTGAGTCTGTGTGTCTGCGTGCACATGTGTGAGTGCGTATGTATTTGTGTATATCTCTGTGCATGTCTGTGGTGGTGGGAGGGTTGAGTTCTTTTGATTTTCTTTTCTTGATTTTATTTGCTGTTTCTGTTTTTTCTGTTGTTGTTTTAAATCTCTGTAAGGCACTTTGAGCTACTTTTCTGTATGAAATGCACCATACAAATAAAGATTGATTGATTATTGCCACTGAAGAAATTCCACATCCTTTCGAGAGTAATTCGTTTTGATGATCCCAACACCAGACCAGGGTGCCGTGTCAGAGACAACTTGATGGTATTCTACAATATGCTTGATGCGTCTGCATGAAGATGGACCCAAGCTGGAATCAGGGGAAGTGCCACAGGAGGAGGCTGTTCCTTGAGGAACTTGGAAGAGAACTTGTGACACCTCTCATGAGACGACACCCGGCACTTCCCCGCAGATCAGCCTCTGCCAGCCTGGTCATGGAAGTCCAGCTGGATGCATCGACCTCTGCAGCTGCTCCCCCTCACCCATCACCCTAAAGGAAGAGGTGCTGACAACAAAATCAGAACCAGGTCCCAAAAATGCGATGCACATATTTGCAAAACCTATAGCATCATAACCTGCCACTCATGCAAGTGAAGACACACACACACACACACACACACACACACACAGTTTCTCTGTTGAAGAAATAATTTCTGCTCATTTTATCCAAAAACATGGTATAATTTCATGTGAATAAGTTTATTGATTATAAATTATGCACAATAAAAAGGATAAGAGGTGTAAAAGAAGTTTAAAATATATGGTAATGAGTTGGAATGAATTTGGCTAAAAATATGTAACACAGAATGGTGTGATCATTTTACACTTTATGCTTAATAAAGAGTCGAACTAGACGGGTCAGTTTGACCCGGGAGGACTACAGGTGTGACTACTGCTGCCATTTAAAACATGTAAATGGTTTCAGAACAATATTGTGATTACACTTTGTACATACCAGTCTGTGCATCAATGCATCAATATATGGAAGAAGTAGAAAAAGTGTTGAGTGAACTGAAATTCAATAAGTATATGTACATAAATGTTTTCATGTTCATCAGTGGAATATTTGCCCATCATTTTGACCGATGTCAATACATTTAATCATACATGTGATCTTCAGAAGATAAATTGCTTATCTTCAATCGCACGCTGTTGGGAAATATGAGTATAAAGTGTTTCCACAGAAATGAACAGACACACCTACAGGCATACATCACTGTGAAGACGTTACAAAGTCTGAGGTCAATTCTGTGGAACTGATAGTGTTGTGGGCGGGCCTATCAGGCCTGTCTCTGGAAGTCTGGACCAATCACCACCTGACATTTCATGTTGACAAGCCCTGCAGCCGAGGTTATCGAATGGTGTCTCTTTGTGTGCATGTTCCTCACGAACTTTTCTAAACATTGTGTGCTTGATGGTGTTATTATTGTTTCTTCATGAATATTAAAAGCTCAGCAACCTCGTTTACTTTTTTAGTAACAGATTTATTCTCCCAGAAAAGCTAATAATTCTCTCCATGACCTCATCGTGACCTTATCGTGACCTCACGGTTCCTGTGTGTATGCTCACCTGTGTGCATCTCCATCACCTTGTCTTTTGTCTCCGCTGGGTTGGCACAGCGTCTGTGCTGCCGAGTCTCTCCTTGTTTGGATTATTTGTGGTTCTCCGAGTAATTTGGCTTTTGAACCATGTAAAGTAATCATGTACACTCTTCATGTTGATTAGGTTGCTGCGGTCTGTTTTAAGTTTGTTTTATTGTTATTAGGAGGCAGATGGTTCTCCAGACGGCACCTTCAACATAACTAACAATTAGCTCCCTTGGTAAAGTGGAACGAGGTCTGTGGAACTCAAATTTTGGGCTATTACTTTTGTCGTTGGGGTGTCTGGATTCATTTTATCTTGAGGGATGCTGCTAACACTATTTTGATATGGTTGATCGAGTTAACAATGATGTTAACGTTTTCCATTAATGATAATATCTTTTACTTTTCTATTGAATGAGGTTTTGGAAATTGTACATGAAATGTTCATGTATTTAATCTAATCTTTTTCTTTTTCTTTCTGTATTTCCCCTCCATAGTTTTCACAGTGCTACAGCCGACAATAAAATTCAAGCACCTGTTTGAATCTCTCCGCCTCATTCGTTGACGCCCGGCATGGACTGGCCATCTGGCGTACCGGGCAATGCCCAGTGGGCCGACGCACATTTTTAGGCCGGGCTGTCATAATTTAATCAAAAAAGTATATTATAAATCATTTGTCTCGACCGCAACGGCCCATTGGTTGATTTTCTTGAAGGACATTGGGCTAATCCAATGAAATCTCTGAGGCCTCCTCTTTTTTTTTTTTAAGTGCACAATTTAGAGGGGGCGGTCCATTGGTCCATCTTCAATATAGACAGTGGACTGAACCAATCAGGATATAGTAAGACAGCAGCCCCACCCCTTCCCACTGCCTCCTGTAACTTCTGCTAGTTTCAAAGTGTTAAGCGCGAGGAGTGACAACATGGAGCAACCAAAGAGAAAGAAATTGGATGCAGAGAAGTTGCGTGCTAAGCAGTGCCGCTGCAAGCCATTTTGGTGCCCTGAGCATAATTCCTTTATGATGCCCAACCCTGAGGAAAAAAAAAGTTTGTTTTTGCCAAACATATAACTCAATACCAATAACACAATAGCAGCATCAGAATGTAACACCCAAGAACAATAAAACGAAAAAGGAAAATCTACTTTGTAAACACAGAACAGGTCACATGTAGTGTCAAACTACTTGTCTAAGATTTACAGTTATCTGACTTATCAACTATAAAACACTCACAGATGGAGTCCTAACTCAAGGATGAAACAGTTGGTCTTCAGGTCAAAGATATTTATTTCACACAGCAGGATACATGCAGTGAGCTCTCCCGGGATGAACTGAACTGTCTGTCTAATGCTCCAACTTATATACTATTCTGATCTGGGGGTTTCCACGCCCCTGGATCCTCCTTCTTTTGGGCCTGATCAATATCCTCATCCTCGATTATCTTCCATTTTTGGATTATACTGGTGTATTTCCCTCCAAATAAGGCCTTAAAAATATAGCCAGACACCCCACCCTCGGCCCCCTCCCTCCTCTGGGCCTTGGGTGTGACGTGGCATGATCATCTTTTGTTTATTTCAAACATAGCACTTATAATTTCCATATAAAGCAATTGTGACTCTAGTGGCCTTCTTGGTACTTTCTAACTCTTACACAACACAACTGAGCATTTCTAAATAGGGTGATGGTATTGCAGCTCCAATTTTATACACTACAGTCCCCCCTTTGGTCCTTTATGAGGACCAACACTAAACTGTCCACGAGAGAGCCCAACAAAACAGTGACAATGGTTTGAGTATGACAAAACATGATATCACACATAGTAGAATGCACAAACATTAACACATTCTGTGAGAGGATATACATGAACTTCCAGTGTCTGACTGAGCCTGATAATGAGTATCAACCTTCAGGAGATGTCTCCACCTATGAAGACCATAGTTGATAGCCATCCCTGAGCCATCCGCTGGTCCAGCCCAAAGCATGATGGCCCCGTGATATTCATTAAACAGACACCTGATCTTACCTGGGCCCCATGCGAGAGTAAAAAGTCCTCCCTATTTAGCGAGATGAGAGGTAAAACTGCTCTGGCATAAGGCCCACCATCTTACCTAGCTTCATACCTAGCTTCATACATTATACTGTGAGAATACACAATACACCAGTGATTGTAGACATAGCATAACAATAAAACATATAAGAGTCACCCAGTAAATAAAATCCCTACACCATCATTTGAGTACATGCATAGGTACTTGTGACACCGTGAGAGAACAAAAAGATAAGAGGAACGTGACATGGATCTGAATGTGATCCAGGCTCTACTTATGGAGGTAACCTCCTTAGGTTAGTTTACAGTAAACACTAGATCAATCAGTTACTAGATCATCATTGTGCATCACTAAAACTGCCCTTTTTGTTTTTCTGAAACTTTTTATAATGGTATGTTTTTTCAGCAGCTGGTTGGGCTTTTGGACAAAAGCAGGCAAGAGCTTTGCCCAACCCTAGCAGCCGCTTTCCGACACCTGGGCTAATCTTATAGTCTTAGTGACGTATTACCCATGGTGTTCCCCTTAGGCTAGACGTTCCTCCAGTGCCCCTATGGGCTTACTGTTATCCCGTATGCCATAAATAAGTCAGGTAGCCTCGCTCTAAAGCATATGATATTATGCAAAACCTTCTAATCGAACTTTCGAAAGTGGTGCTTGCTTGCCTTTTTCCAAGCACCCCTTTGAACACTCTATATTACCAGCAGTGTTTGCCAAATAGCTGGTGAGAACCCAGAGGCTCGTTTTTCTACAGCCGGGGGTGCATTCAGAAACTTTTCAAAGGGTTCCCATGGGGCCTGATAATGTCCACGTGATAAGTCGGCTCTCCGTCCGGAGGGGGCCAGGTATCTCCAGATACCTTTCCCTGTGTGGTGTTTCCAAATGGGTATCTGGGCTGGTTCAGACAGCAGCTTCAGCCATGCCTGAACTTTAAAGGACGTGTTGGACCAAATAACATTATGTCCCCTATCCAAAATGTTAATCACATCATGTCCACTATTGAACTCCAAAAGGTATGATGCACTTGGATAGCCTGGGCACAAGGAAAAAGCTTCTCGTATGTGATTGCCATACGGGTAAGGCCACAGGAACAGAGCATAGGTGGCCTTCAGTCTATAAGATTGGGTGTGTACCCACAAGTCTCTATTTAGAGGCATAACTGTACCCTTATCTACACCTATGCCTTGGAGCAAAGCAAAACCTTCATCCCAATACTGGTGAGGTCTTGGTTCAAAATACTGTCTGAGGAGAATTCCCCGTTGCTTCCCATGGATCGTCATTGTGTTATGTTTAATGTCTCGGGGATCATCCCATGTCATATAAGGGGTAATAGGATCTGAGGCTTGCCTCCAGGGATCATACCATGTGTTATGGCATCTTTCAGATGATGTCAGGCCTACCAGAGTATTTATTATTTTTGGGCCTGGCTCATGTTGATTAATATCTGAGTCCTTATGTATATATTCGACATATGGGTCTAAAAAATCACCATATGACCATCCTCCTACAGTCTTTCCAGCATGAACATGCTGGTCACGCAGCTTCTCCCATTGCTGCCACGTCTGCTCATACACATATTCCATGTCATTTTCCATGTAGAGAGGGGTGTTTTACTGGGCACCTCCACGTGTGCTTCTCTGGGTGTCATTGTGGCTCTCTCCCACCGAGGCCACTCCAGGGTTAAGCATGTTCAGGGCAGCTCTTTGCTGATATAGTTTGTCATCACAAAGGCGCAACAGGCTACTCTTGTGGTGCTGCAAGTGTTCCACCATGACTTGCAGATGTGCTTTCTCTTCCTCTAGGTCAGCGATCTTTCTTTCCAAATGGGTTGTTGTGTCACTAAGATGTCTGTTGTCAGTGCGTAGACGACTGAGAAGATGGGCACGCTGGCGAGCCAGAGACTTTCTTCTGATATGCGTTATCAGTCTCTGAGCATCCCGCGTCAAGTTTTGATTCATAAGTCTGTATCGTCTCTTGGGCAGAATTCCAATGGCGTCCTCCGCCTTGATCAGGGTAGGGTACATACTTAGTTTCTTAGGCAGGACTGCATCTACTGCCTCAACGTTGGTGGCACCCAAATTGGCCAACAGCGTGTCAACTGGTTCTTGTGGCCGTATATCATCTGGCACTGTGTTGGGGTTCCTCTGTCCACCGTTGTCACTGGAACATGTCGCGCTGGTCCCTGGCTTCGGCGGTGGAGGAGCCGACACCTCGTTGTCCGTGCTCCTGCTCGGGTCAGCTGGCGCTGGCCTTGGTCCGGTCGGTACGATGTTGTGGATTGTGGTGTAGTAGGGTGGTGGCGGCTCTGCAGTGGCTCTCCATGGTTGGGCGAAGATGTGTGGAGGCATTTCTGGTACCATCTGCGGGAGCTGGTGACGGTAAGGCGGGAATGGCTCCATCCTCATCCCACCAGTGTTGTCCCTAAAAGCATAAGGACCTGGCGGAGCCATCGTTAGCTGCATGGCAGGAAGTGGTGTGACTAGGAGCGGGTGTGATGGACCATAGCCCTCGCTGCCATGCCCCGTGTGTATTTCTGTGGATGGTGGTGTCTGCCTGTGTGTGTATGTCTCCTCCATATCGTCCAGTCTATAATGGAGACAATATAATTAGTTCATTTATATGACCACAAGATGAGGTGTCGACGTCTAGGCGGCTGTATGTTTTGGTCAATAGTTATACTTACAAAAATTTACTTTCTTGATTAGTGATATAACATATATGATTTAGGGAGCAAGTCGCTCTCCTAGTTATTAATTCGTTATAGTCCTTCAGGGAGCAAGTCGCTCGCCTCAAAAGGGGAGGATGGTTATAGTATTTACAGCTATGTACATTATTGTGTGACTCCTTTCTCCCTGTGCAGGTCCTCCCTTGTGACCTGGAGTTTAAAACCTTCTTACTTCCAACAGTAGTACCATTATTCCACTAGTGAGGAGTCTGGTCATTTAACACATTTCATACTTATCTATGTCGGTGACACACTCCGAAGGATCTTTTACTATCTCGTCATGGGTCCAGGGACCCGTTACACCGTTCTGGCTCTCCCCCTCTGCACCCTCTCTGTCTTCTGATCCGTCTTCGTCATCTAGTAAAGGCATTGCATATGGGGGTGGTTCTTTCCGATTAACCAGAGTTCTGAGACAGGGAATGCAACAGCAACCACAGCATACTATAATGGCTAAAAAGCAGCCAATAGAAATGAGCATAGATGCAATAAGTGCCTTGTAGCGTCCAAATTGGTTGTCCAGCCAGCTGGTGATAGGATCATTGACCCCTGAGTTTTCAGCCAGTTCCTGGGATAAAGAAGTTAGCCCAGCTAGGGCTATTGTGATGCTGCCATCTGGAGCTGTATTATTGGGGATATAAGTGCAACAGTATTCTCCAAACATTTTACAAACTCCTCCCTTTTCTGCCAGTAACATATCCAAGGCCATTCTATTCTGCCAGGTCATGAGTGAAGTTGGGTCCAGCTGTTCGGCAATACCCTTTACAGCATTTCGGGTATAGTTTATGAATCGCTGTTGGTTATAGTAAATGTAATTGATCCAGTCCACATTCTTATTGATGGACACCCAATGGAACAGTGATTCGAACCCAGCTATAATTTGGTTTCTGGCCTTGAATTCATTGGGGACTCCTCTGGGTACCCCTATGGCGTCAACATACACCGTGGGGTCGAAGGACCCCCCTGGGGCATCTCTCTTACCACACTGGTAAGGGGAGTGTGGGGGTCTCATCTGGAAACTAGCTGCCCCAACAGGGATCATGTGGAAGGGCATCAGTAGTTGTGCCAAAGCACACTCACCTGTCCAATTTGACGGAAGATGGGGTCGCAACTTCTTATCTCCACACAGCCACCAGAGGTCAGCTCTAGAGGTATTGTGATCCTCAAATGCAGCTGCTGTATAATTACCTGTGTCAAAAGTGATGTTAATAGTTTCGGTACAATAAACTTTTGGCATCTGCCCTACACTAATACCCTGCCCTGTTCTAGAGAAACAGGTGTATACACTACAACTGATGGAGGTGCATTGGGATATACAACAGGAGGGTATAATAGGGACAACGTTTTGCACTTAGCCTCGGTGGCATTTGTCCCAAACAACTGAATAGTACAGAGGAAACCATCTGGATCATTTTGGTTATTCAGTCTGAATGGTGCAGTTCCTAAAATAGGTCTTGCCTTAGCACAGGCCACGCAATCTGTCCTATCTGTCTGTATTGCGGTGTAACGCATCCATTCTAGCCATAGATTTTTGTCATCATAGCCTGTCTCTAGAGCTAACTTGCTTTCATAGGTAACATTGTGCAGATAAGTGACCTTGGGTCCTACCTGAAAGTCAGACATAGGGCTGACAGTGGGGGGTGCTATGGTTGTGGTCTCGTTCTTAGTCACATTTATCTGGAAATGGCCTAACGGACCTGTGCCGGATTGGTATGATCCTAGGACGTACAGTCCTGTGTCATTCACGTTTGGGTTCGTTAATGTTAGGTACAGTGGGTTACACTCTTTATCTCCACATCTTGCTGCGACACTGCCTTTTATTATCCTTAGTCTACTTTTAAGACTATGTTTCGGGTTATATCCCCAGTCGTGAAAGCCTGTGTTGGCAATTACTTTGTCCCAACTTTTACACCATTGGTCATTTTGGAGTGAATAAGCAAGACTGTTTCCTGCCGGATATATTGAGTAGCTATAGCCACGTGCTGATGCTGCTATGGGATTTTTAACCGTAAGGCATACGTATCTTTCTAACCACTGATAATCCACTTGTCGGCCTTCACACTTTATTACATCACATAGGTCAAATTTAGCGGTTTTCTCTACACCTTCAACAAACTTGAGTGTCACTATTTGCTTTTCAGGAGCGGCGCGTTTTGATCGTCTGAGTAGCATGCGTTCGGATTTATCTGTTTGTGTATAGTTGTCAGCTATGTAATCTCTACCTTTACCTTCCTCCCCCCTTGCGAAACCTGAAAGGGTTAGCAACAACGAAACTACGAGAAAGAGATTAATCAGAGTCAGAGTCAGAGAAGTCGTGCCCTGGTGTGTATGGGTGTGTTTGGGAAATGGGTGAGTGGGGTGGGGTGTGTTGAGGTGTGTGTGTGTGTTGCGTCCCGGAGGGTCCCGCCAACTGCCCATCATCTGTGTCTGGGGAGCTGGGAGACCGTGGCGGGCCATACAGTTCAACAGGTACGATGGCCATGTCTGAGTCATCCATAGCATAATCTCCTTCCTCAGACTGTGGGCTGGATGCAGGCGACGAGACATGTCTTAGGCGCTGTGCCTGCAGTCGAGCAGACCGTCGCCTTCCCTGGGAAGAAGTATGTGAAAGAGGGGTGTTACCCCGAGAGGTGTGTGCAGGAGCACCTTCACCGGAAGTATCCCCAGATGTAAGAGAGTGGGGGCTGCTGTCCGCATCCCCTTCAGCATGCTCAGGTAAGTGGCCAGGCGGATCTGGCGGTCGGTGACGGGTACAGTGGTTACGGTGATACCAAAAAGTCTTACCTTGTACCTTCAAGGCAGTGGGTGTGGTAAGTACCACAGTGAAAGGCCCTTCTCTACGGGGCTCGTTCCACTGACGCCTAAAAGCTCGGATGAAGACCTGGTCTCCTACTTCAATGGAGCGTTTGTCCAGGGGAACGCCCGAGTCGTCCTTCTTGTGGGCCTCTTGTACCTGCAGGAAGATAAGTCTGTGGATTCGGGTTAAACTGGCTAGATAGTCTCCCATTTCCTGTTCCAACTGCGGAAGTGATGGGCCTGCAATGGGTGCCCTCGGTTGGGGTAATGGCATAGGTCTTCCTGTGAGCATTTCATGCGGTGTTAGGTGGGTTAGTCTGTTAGTCTGCGAGCGCATGCACATTAGGGCTATGGGCATAGCATCTAACCATGTGAGTCTGTTATCACTGTCAGCCACGATCTTAGCTATTTTTGACTTGAGCACACCATTGGCTTGTTCGACCGACCCCTGTGATTGGGGGTGATAAACACAGCCAAATTTTTGCATTACCCCAAGTCTTTTAAACATTTCTTTCAGGACTCCGTTCACAAAGGCAGGACCATTATCTGATGAGATTGTGTCGGGTACTCCAAACCTGGGAAAAACTTCTGTACACAGGAATTTCGCTGCAGACTTATGGTCTTCTTTAGTAGTTGCAACGGCCTCTACCCATCGGCTAAATCTGCAGATGACAACTAACATATACCTTTTACGATGAACTCTGTTTATCATGTCAACATAATCCATCATCAAATGCCTAAAGGGACCAAGCGGGACTGGGATGTGTGCTAGTGGGTGGGTAAACATCTTGCGAACATTATACTTAGGGCACTGTGGGCACAACGCCAATTCCCTGTCTATCATGGCAGTCATGTAGGGAGACCACCATACTGCCTGCAACTTCCTTATGACTTGGATGCGTGAGCAGTGATCGGGTCCATGCATTAACCGAATGGCAACTTTCAACAGTGACAGTGGCAAAACAAAATGTCCCTGGGGACTTCTCCACAGTCCTTCATGAGGAGCTGTGGCTGCAGTTCTAATGGCTCCCCTCTGGAGCCATAAGCGTTTCTCAGCCTCTGAGACTTGGTTCTGTGCTTCAATAAGAGAGGCAATGTTGGTTATAGGCGCACAGTCTCGCTCAGTTAAAAGCGGAGCCTGGATGGTGGGCTGTATGGTACCTTGCACAAACTCAGTCTGTCCAGTAGCTTCTTTAGCTGCCAAATCAGCCAAGTTATTTCCTTTTGCGACCAGGGTGTTAGTAGTTTGATGTGCAGGACACTTGACTATGGCTAGCTCTGTAGGTAGCTGTATTGCTTGGATCAGTTCCGCTATTGCATGACCATGCACTATAGGGGTGCCGTCTGCACGGATAAACCCACGCTGTTTCCAAATACTAGCATTGATGTGGCAAACACCGTAGCCATACGCACTGTCAGTATACACAGTTGCTCTTTTACCTGCTGCTAACTTACAAGCTGCAGTAATAGCTTTTATCTCTGCCAACTGTGCTGAGCATGGTTGATCTACTTGTACTGACTGAAGTTTAGTAAAGGAGTGGTCGGGATTTAATTGCACTACTCCATAACCTGCACAATTACCGGTGTCTCCACGGACACGTGACCCATCCACAAACAATGTAATGTCTGATGGGATAGGTTGATTGTACAAGTTATTACGTACTTTCATGAATGTGTCAGTTTCTGCGAGACAGTCATGAGGAGTTCCATCTGTTGGTAGCACCATTCTTGTGGCTGGATTAATGGTGGTGCATCTCTGTATGGTAAGTTCTGTCCCTGACAACAATACTTCATAGCCAGTTCTTCTGGCTTGAGTTAACACAAAGCGTGGACTGGTTAGCATGGCATGTAGTTGATGTGATGTGTACAACGTAACGGGGTGCCCCATTGTTAGAACAGATGCCTTTTTGTAGGCAAAAGCGGCGGCAGCCAATCCCTGATAACAGGGAGGCAGGCCTTCTTCTATGTTATCAAGTCTAGCACTATAATATGCTAACGGCTGTTTTCCTGTAGGGGAATCCTGCATCAACACTGCACATGCATAACCCTGTTTTTCAGTTACGTATAACTGAAAGATTTTGCTATAATCTGGAGTAGCCAGAGCAGGTGCGGTCTGCATATCTGTTTTCAGGAGGAAGAAAGCTTTATCTGCCTCCTCTGTCCATTTCAGTTGGGCTGACCTCTGAGTCTGAGCAGCCACACATATTAAAGCTCTCAATGGGGCTGTTTTGATTGCATAGTCACATATCCATGGTCTGCTGTAGCCTGTCATGCCCAAGAAAGACAACATTTGGCCCACCGTTTGCGGTTTTGGGGCCCTAGTCACTGCCTCAACTTGAGAGGGTGCAATTTGCCTTTTATTCCCACTCAGTTGTCGGCCTAAGTATTCAACTGTTTGCTGGCAGAATTGCAGCTTGTCTTTACTAACTTTATGTCCATCTGCAGCTAGTGCTTTCAAGACTGTAATAGAGTCTTTTTCACACTGCTCTTTGCTTTCTGAGCATATGAGAATATCATCAACATACATCAGGGTGGTGGACTGCACGTCCAAGTGCTGCAGGTCTTCTGCCAGAACCTTGTTGAAAATGGATGGTGAGTGCACAAAACCTTGGGGCAACCGACTGTAGGTATACTGTTGGCCCTGATAAGTGAAAGCAAATAGGTATTGCGAGTCAGGATGGACAGGCACACTGAAAAATGTAGAGCACAGATCTATCACAGTATACCATTTTGTTTCTGGAGGGATGTTGGACAGTAGCGTGTGTGGATCTGGTACAACTGGTGTTTCTTCTGTTACTATGGCGTTTATGGCCCTGAGATCATGTACCAACCTGTAGTTATTGGAGTTTAATTTCCTTATAGGAAAAATGGGTGTATTGCAAGGGCTTTTAGTTTTTATTAGTACTCCTGCCTCTTCTAGTCCTTCAATAGTTGGTTTTATTCCTTCTAGTGCCTCTTTCTTTAGGGGATACTGTCTCTGGTAGGGCAATTGCACACTTGTTTTTATATGGAAACGCTGTGGGGTTGCTGATTTAACTAGCCCTACATCGGTTTTATGTGTGGACCAGAGCTGTGGTGGAACTTGTGATAACAGACCTTCATGGCTCTTCTCCATCATTATTGGAGACTCTATCTCCATTGGTAGCAGCACCTTTTCAGCTATCACTTCATCTGCTTGTGCATATGAAATCCTGAGGAATCTTTGGTCTGGAGACGCATGGACATACTGGCTGTCTGTTGGGATCCATTCGTTAACTTGCAGTGCCTCTTTTACCATCGGTCCTATTTCATGTGACTGGTATCCTTCTGCCACTAGCAAGGTGACATGTGGTGATGATTTTGAGTCCTCGAACCATTCCTGTACATCTTCTGTGAATTTCACTACAGCTGCTGCTCCTTGTGGTCCCATTATAATGTCTTGGTACTGTATGACTGTTACAGTGTGGTTGATTAGTTCATTCCAGCAGGCATCATAGTCTTCTTGGTCACCTTCAGCATCATACATCATGGTACAATGCAATGGAAGAGTGGGTTCTTTGGCTGTTTCATAGAAATGAGTAATAAACAGCTTCCAGGCTTCCCATTCATGATGTAAGAATGATGTGGGTGATGTGATTTTCAGCCAATGTACATGTGCTTCTTTGGTCGGCATTTGCTGTTCCATTACAGGTGCCATTAGCATCTGCAGATTTTCTTCTGGAAGGTCAAAATGCAATCCATCTGGCGTGCACATTATTCTGGCCTGTAATGCACACAAAATGTCTCTTCCTAGTAAGTTAATGGGCGTGTCAACAGCGTAGAGGAGTGGGGCATATACTGTTTTTCCAGCAATTTGTATGGGGACAGGTTCTGTAACTGGTATTACTTGAGTTCTTCCCGAGAAACCAACGGTCCGAATTTTAGCTGATGAAAGGGGAAGTCCAGCTCCTTCTTTGCCAATACAGGAGTGTGTGGCGCCAGTGTCCACCATAAACTGGTGTTGGCGGTCTTGAATGGTTACCTCTATGGTGGGTTCCTTTTGGGGCTGTGTGGTTAGAGCGGGTGCAATTACTTCCCCTTCAGGTTTCTCTGGGCATCCCTATTGTGTTTGTGCTGCAGGTCCCATCCATGGGTTGGATGGGCAATTTCTCTGCAAGTGTCCAGCTTGTCCACATCCCCAACACTGGATGTCTTGTCTTTGGTATCCTTGTTGTTTTTGTCCATTATTTTGTTGTTGTCGTTGATTGTATCCGGGCTGAGGTCCTTGCCGCCATCTTCCTCTTTGGGGTGGTCCTCCATTTGGGTTGGGTCTTCCTCTTCCCTGTGGCTGGTAAAGTACTTCACCCCCCTGACTGAGGTGCAGGTGTATTGGGGGAACTTGTACTGCCGTTGGGGCTGGAGCAGAGTGTGGTTGTTGAGCAATATGGGGCTGTGTTTGTGGCAGGGCCATCACAGCTGTGTACACAGGAGCTTGAGTGACAGCTGGCTCACTTCTTGCCTCAGGTGGAGGCTCAACCTTGGTTTGTTGCGTGGCTGTTGTCACTGCTGCCTGGTATTTGGCTTTTTCTCTGTCTTTCTTGATGTTTTTTGTCAGTTCGCCAATCTGTAGCTGTGTTAGCTTTCCTGCTAGCATCTTACTTTGCTCTTCCTGGTTGGTCTTTTCAGCTCTGTACTGCTCCACATAATGTATAATGTGCTCTGAGAACACTGGCCATTCCATCTTCCTCAGACCAACCACCAGATTCAGTTTACTTTTTACCTCTTTTGGCATGGCATTTTTTACATACAGCATAAACAGGGCTTTGGATGCTTCATTGGCGTTCCACTCACTTCCAGTCTCTTCTTTCCATTTTCTTTGGAAGTCATGCAGGAACTGTGCTGGGTTTTCTCCCTCCTTCAGACTTTGTTTCTCCAGCTTAGATGGGTCCATTCTGGATGGATACTTGCTTCTTAAAGCAGCCCATATGTCTGTTCTGTATGGTCCAAATGCCACACTATCCCGTCCATTGTTGCCTATCACTCCTCTGACTTTTCCTTCCGTGAGGATTTCGGCAGCTGTCTGTTGTCCCACTACTTTCGTTAGTATGGCTTTAATGTCTCCTATGGCCAGCTTGACTCCTGCTGTATTTTCCTCGAAGGCTCTGATCCATTTGTCAGCTCCCTCTGTGAGTGCAGGCATTCGGTTTATCAGTCCTGTCAAGTCCATAAAGGTCCATGGGACATACCTTTCACCTGCATTGCCTTTGGCCATGAGTGGTGCCATCAATCCCCCGCGTCCAGCAGCTTCCTCTTCTCTGGCACCGTCAGAATACATCAGGTATTGTGTAAGCTCTTTCTCCACTTCTTCCTCTATTTCCTCTTCCTCTCCTTCTGCTTCTTCCTCTTCTAATGAGTTTGGACGACCTTGGGCCACCACAATCTTTCGGGACCGCAGATCTTTACAAAGGGGGCTGGTTTTCATTTTGCCTTTAACTGCTACTTTTACAGCATATGTTTTTGGTCGGCGGTGTTTACCTTTTTGTTGTTCCTCTTCTCTTTCTCTCTCTTCTTGTGACTGTCTTTCTCTCATCTGTAGGCTTCATTTCTTCTTCCATATCTTTTCGCCCTCGGTCCATATCTTCTTTCAGCTCGTGCAATGTTTTATCTAAGTCTTTTGTAAATTCTCGTAGTTCTGCAATTAGTTCTTCAGGGTTGGCCCCGTTTGACTCTTCGAGATTAGCCACACTCAAGGTGGGGCTTCTCGCTTCTTTTTCATGTTGCGTCTGGCTTCATGGGCTCCGTTGATGTCCTTCTGTCTCCTCCGGGCCCATCTGTCTCTCTTTTCTCCTCTGGTGCTCTTTTTCTTCATATTCCTTTCTCCACTGATCTACTTGTGTCTGAGTGGGGGAATAATAGTTATGATAATAATGTGTGTGTTTACCCAGGCTATTCCGCCTGTTTCTCATGTATTGTTCACTCAGCCGTCGCTGTCTCCATTGTTCCTCTTCTTCATATTGCTCTAACAGTCGTGAGAATTCCTCTCGTATTTTTCTTCCTTTTTGGTCATTTGGTGTGGAGTGGCGTACTACTTCAGGGTGTCTGTGTTGTCTCCCCATGTCCCTTACTCGTGGTCCACATGCTCCTTTTTCCTGTTCTCTATCAGAGGGTACTGATCTTTCACTGTCAGCATCTGACTCCCCATCTAAGTTGTCGGTCCTAGGTTCAGGCTCTGGCGTGCGGTTCAGATCACTTTCAGAGCGACTACTCAAGCTACGCACTCTCTTTTGGTAAGCAGGGGGTTCCTCATCTTCTGTGGCCCCCTGCTCCCTCTGTTTATACCTTGCTCTGTGTCTCGGTACTGGGGCTTGTCTTTTTCTGTCAGTGCTACTTCTAGAGTCCCTGTTATTGTTCCATCTATTTCTCTTAATGGGAACTGACCTCCTCTCTCGAGTAACTTATATGGTGGAGGTGGGGATAACTCATCTAAAGACGGGGCAGTGGGCTTGGTTTCATTTTGCTCCTCTTTTTGTTGTACTGCCATCTGTCTTTGTGCTCCCTCCATCCTAAAATACTGTAACACTTCTCTCTGTTCAGTGTGGTTCATCCTTCTTTTCTGGTGTTTTTTATCATTTTTTAAGTCTTTCTTACGCAATTCTGCTTCCACCCGATCACAGTAGCTTGGGTTAAATGTTCCTGTGAGAGGCCATCTGGTTCCTCCAGAGGTCGACTTATGCCACGATTTCATGCACTTTTGGATCCTATGCTTTTGTGTTGGATGCTTTAATATTATAAGCCCAGCTGGTGTTAATCCAGTTGAAGTCTTACTCTGGGCCTTCCCCATAGTTTTACTCTCAGTCTGTCTCTGCTCAAGCCCTTGGCTGGCCACAGCAGGCTTGGACGACTTTTAGTCCATATTTATGTGTCATGTCGTTTTTTCTGTCCTCAGCCTGTTCTGCTCTGGCTTCTCCTTTGTCCCTACTTTTAACACTTTGCTCTCCTGTATCTTTAAATGGGTAGATGCATTTATTCACTCAGCTATCTGCTGCTTATTACTTTCTATTTCATTAGTATCTTTATCATTTTGTTATTTACAAGACTTATTTCACACTTATTCTGATACTTTTCACACTCACACTTTATGTACAAGTTTTATACAAGGCCTTTTTTATTTTTTATTCTGCAGCTGCTTTTCACAAAATCGGCAACAGTCCTCTCACTTAGGCACTGTTCCAGGATCCTTTATTTCACTGAGAGATCGCCCCAGACACGGGTTGGCGACCTGGCTTTCCAGCCACACTGGATTCTCTTTTGTCTAAATCACTTGACGCAGCGATTATCCTTGACTTCCAGTGCTCCTGGACCCCCCTCTATCAGGCGCGGGTCGCTCTTTGAGCTCTTTTTGAACCACAGTTTTACTCAACTTCACTTATAACAACAACATTTTTTACACTAGTACAACAATTTCGATACAGCAGCTATAATAATCTATTTCACCTTCCTATTTACAGTGTAATAAACAATAATTCATGCAGCAATCTGTTGGCCTTAAGCTTCCCACAACCTACAGCCAATTTCTATTCAATACCAGCAACTTTCATTTCCTTTTTTACACTTTTGTTTCCTTGTTACTTACTCCCTCACTGTGTACCATTTGTCATGCACTGTGAGGCATTTTGAGCTAAGTATTTTTCCTCAGTGTGCCTTACAACAACCCATATCATTCCACCTGCCATACTCAAAACCATTCCTATCCACATGCAAATTAGCACATTGAACATTAATCTTTCGAAACTGTCCATTATTTCAGCATACTCATATTTTTCCAATATAGACAAAAAATAGTTAGGGTTAAATCACACAAATATCACACATTTCATCTTGTTTGTTATGTATCATACAAGCTTATTACTTCATGAGCACACACAGTTTGGCTTAGCTACAGTTACTTGTTTTGATACATATATTGCTTATTTATGCACAGTTATTAATTATAGCATCATCATTAATTTGACCTGACAGCCACTGCTGCATGCCTTTTTGTGTTTCCTTAATGTAGGTTATTAATGATATTCAAATAATTGTTCTAGGTTCTTTTGGAGGGCCTTTAAAACAATACCTGAGACTTATGGGCTGGGGAGGAGTGGACAGCATCACTCATATATATTGGTGTAACTTTTGACTCACCTTAATGGTGGTTTTGAGGGCCCCTGAGCTCCACAGTCCCCTCCTGCCCAGTCCATCCACCGCAGGTCCTGCCTGGCCACGCCACCTGGCTGGAGCTCGCCAAAATGTAGTGTCAAACTACTTGTCTAAGATTTACAGTTATCTGACTTATCAACTATAAAACACTCACAGATGGAGTCCTAACTCAAGGATGAAACAGTTGGTCTTCAGGTCAAAGATATTTATTTCACACAGCAGGATACATGCAGTGAGCTCTCCCGGGATGAACTGAACTGTCTGTCTAATGCTCCAACTTATATACTATTCTGATCTGGGGGTTTCCACGCCCCTGGATCCTCCTTCTTTTGGGCCTGATCAATATCCTCATCCTCGATTATCTTCCATTTTTGGATTATACTGGCGTATTTCCCTCCAAATAAGGCCTTAAAAATATAGCCAGACACCCCACCCTCGGCCCCCTCCCTCCTCTGGGCCTGGGGTGTGACGTGGCATGATCATCTTTTGTTTATTTCAAACATAGCACTTATAATTTCCATATAAAGCGATTGTGACTCTAGTGGCCTTCTTGGTACTTTCTAACTCTTACACAACACAACTGAGCATTTCTAAATAGGGTGATGGTATTGCAGCTCCAATTTTATACACTACACACACAGGTCTCTACATTGTCACCTGCTGATGGACTCTAAATGACAGGACTTGTGCTTTCAGAGGTGGTTCTCTGCTGTGTATCTGTCCCTAAAGTGCTGGCTGAGGGTGGCTGATCAGGGCTTGGTACTGTTGTAGAGTCTACAGACCTGCTGGCCGGCAAAATCTTATACCGAAGAAAATGATAAACATTTAAAACTGAAAGCATGAAGCCAAGGAGCTCTCCCCCTTTATTACTTATTTATCAACTATTTGATAAATCTAAGCTAATCTAACATAAAAAGCATGATAGAATGAGTTGCAGTATTGCACACAATTGAACAATAAAATTTGCTTCATTCATGATGGCATTTTATATGTATATCTTACCTACAGGAATAAGAGCAAAATGATACACCTAACACAAGACTACATTTCTCAATCTTAAACATTATTTTACCATTTAATTAAATACAACTTAAATATGGTTACTAGAGCATTTTGTCTAAAAAGTTTCTCTATTTCACTGGCAGATATCGTCCATGCCTTTGCATCCTGACATAAATGCAATCTAAACACCAGTTCATTTTGTCCTGTAGCTTCTGTCACATTCAGCTGTAGCTAAGCTAGCTGCAGCAGTAACACTAAAAGTCTGAGTTCTTCAGACTTCACATTATCCATTTTCTGTCCCACTGCACATCTGACACCTCAACTAATGTGTGTGAGAGACTGTAGCCTACATTCTGCTGAATTCACCTGAATGACAATCCTAAAGATGGTGGTGGGTTTGTTATTGTTGAAAATATGCGTTCTCAAATGACACTATGCTAGGTCCACTTTGCTAAATGCCTGTGTAGGATACTATGGTGTGCGGTCCTGACATGGGCAGCACCATAAATATATGATGTAGGAGACACTGCTCACACACTACTTTGATATATATATGATTATTAATCACTAGCAATTAATATTACACTCGTTAAAGGGGGCACCACCTCCGTGTTTAGTTATTGGAATAATCCGGAGGACATTATTCCAAACACCTAACTGTACCAGTTGGCTTGGACAGTTAGAGTCCATTCAAAATCAATTTATTCAATATCAATCAATATTCAGTCTCAATATTCTGAAGTAGTGAATTCTTTGCACGTATCCATCGGTTCTCCATATTAAAATTAAGTTCCAGACAAAGACAAACGATTATATGTTTATTGACTAAATAATTTGGGTAAAATAAAAGACATGACAATTTTAGACGAACAACAGATAACAGAAAATGTAAAGACTGCAATTAGGAAAGTAATAAAGTCGTGTGACCGTCGGTAGATGGTAAAGTTAAAGGGTTGGGTTTTTATATATTAAATATTACGGGAGTAATCTTTTAATACTAACGAGACCCTAACCTCAATTCTTTTAAGTTCATAAGATAGAAGTTAGAACTTTGACAGAAGTCAGAACTTTAGACAGAAGTCAGAACTTTAGACAGAAGTCAGAACTTTAGACACCACTCATTCTCACGTGTGTGGATCCAGCTGTATGAAGACGTTCAGCCTGTTTTGTCTGGGCGTCAGGAGGCACTGAAGCTTGGTCTCTTTGAGAGTTCTGGGTTGAACCACGGCACGGCGCGTCGGTCCAGTAGCCAGAGGGAAGGCCGGTACTCTGTTGAGGGACTCTTGGTCCGAAGGCCCAGCGGGTTTCCGCCTTGGGAGCGCTGGGGGCAGAGTTGATCTCGGCTGGGAGCACACAAAGGCTCTATTTACGGAGACTCCTTGCACGGCTTCTGAGGCAGACGATGGACTGCAACGTTCTTCATCAGATGATTACAGTCTTGAAAAAGACTTTTGTTGGTGGTTTCAAATAGTGGTAGTCAAGTTCTGATTCTGAAACTAATTCAACTTCTTCTGGACCAGGCGGTGATACTTTAACAGTATAAAATCAAAAAGAAAAGAATTTGTCCTATTAAAAACTTGAATAAAAGTGAATACTTAAAGTAGGGATTCAATTCGCTTGTCTTAGCTTGTTGCAAAAATAAAAGTAAAGATTACTTTAAAAATAAAAATAAAATAAAAATGAAAAACAAAGAAGAGAAGAAAGAAGAAGAGGGAGAAGAAGCAGGGGGAGAAGAGGACAGGGGGAGAGCGTGTCCGGAGAAGAAGAGAGAGAAAAAAGTAGTGAGGAATGAGAGAGTGAGAGCAGGGGAGAGTGTCTGTTTTTATGGCCTGCAGCAGGGGCTGGCTGACAGTGTCACACCTCCTGTGATCTGAGTTGAGGCTCCCAAAAGTTAATCTAACTATACTATTTGTATTTAACATTTCGAAATCGTGTTTTAACCTTCCCAAAACTTCACCATCTTAAAAGTCGAATGTTTGCCTTCGTGAAAAGATGCAACATGATAATGATCATTTGTCATTCAAAAGAATTATAACCTGATTAACACATGAAGCACTTAAGTATACAACATATCACAATAAAGTATACAACACACAGTAGAACCAAGGACTTATACATATTCCTTGTATTTCTATCTTTAACAAAACATATCAGACATTTAACTGGTAAATAATACAAGTATTACACAAGGAATGGTGATCTTCAAATCTCTCCTCAATCGACAAAGGGGAGGGGGTTTCTGTTGACCTCAAACTTATTGAGTAATAAACTTCATTTGGGCTTCACAATAACATAAGAAAGATCTTGTTGAATGACCTTCTTACTCTATTTCGGGATCCATTAAATTTAAGAAATTGAGATGTAGTTTATTTGTTATTTAGGACTTTTGGGTGAGAACAGAAGACTGAAAGGGGGGACTGGTATGTCAGACCCAGGAACAACAACGGTCGTAAATAACAGTTGTACATGTGAGGAGAAGAACACACAGATTAGGTTTCCCATTAAGCCTTCCCCCACTGGAGAATGTTCCAGAGGAAGAGACACGTAGATTAGAAAAACATCTTAAATCACCACATCTATGTTAGAAACCAGTCCTTCTTTCTTTTGGTGTGACCAAAGAAAACTCTATCGGGCTTGACCCTGTTTGACCTTAGGAAAAGGGGTTCATCTTCTTTGGAGGAAGGGGAACAGACCAGATGTGCTTTAGTCGTTGTAAATTACAAAAGAGATCTCTGGTGATCTGTTTATTGCAAGAAAAACAACATCTTCCCACTCTGTGGAGAGGAGAGGAATTTGCCAGGCCAGGATATGGGAGCTTCAGTCCCAAATGCTGGAAAAAGGAGTTGATTTGGGTTAAAGGTAATCATGGCCAAAATGAGACCACTTTACGATGCAGAGACAACGGCTTGTGTTCCTACACCTGGCTAAAGACTATTAATCACACGCTACACGGTAATAAATGGTCTGAAACCAGAGGAATTGTTAGCCGACCTTGTGCTCTGACTGCTAACTGTTACTGATAAAGTATTGAACACCATCATGTCAAAATAAACCATAACTACTGCTCAATATCTAAGTAAAGTAACAGCTAGCTGCCGTCAGTTACTTGTAAAGTGCAATTTAGCATTTTACAAGTAACTTAATTTAGCTTGCACCTACGTTATAACATATTTGAGTTTGCTAACATTAGCAATAAGGTCAGCTAGTTGGAGGTGTATGCTGAGCTGACATTTACATTAGCAGCACATTTACCATATTTAAGAATGATTAAACATGAACTTACCTGCAAGTGATGCACGGGCATCATCTCACTGCTTCTTCTTTATTTTCTCTGCTCCTGTCTCCTGCTGTCTTCTCAGGGCAATTTCCAAAAAAGTTGACAGCCTGCTGTCAAACTTCGTCAGGTGCAATCCAACAGACCACTGAGAAAGGGGAGGGGCTTCCACAGGGAGCTGGGAAGATGAGTGTGTGTTTGGGGGGCACCATCTTTGCTTTCTTGAGCAATTAAATATATCTCTTGTTCTGCCTGTTTTGTGATATACATGCCTAAAAAGTACCTATTATTTCTATATGGAAATAATATCAGCATTATAATATTTATGACTATGATGATTTTTCATAATTATATTTTTGGCACTTGTTGCCCTGCACAGAGCGTGATGTGCGTGGTGGGAGCAGCGGTGCTGATGCTAAGAGAAGAATCTCACTGTAGATGCTGCAAAATGTGCTAAAATCACAGACATGTTCGCTGGAGGGGCTGCTGTAGCCTCCACGTCCTCTGAGACAGCAATGATCCAGCAACAGCAGGTTGAAGGTGAAGAGATGCTGCTGACTGACAGGGAAAGTGTACAACCGGTAAGCAGGTAGTAACGTTAGGATAATACAGGGACTGTGAGGTGATGGAGGTAACGTTAGCTATATTACATGTAGAGTTATCAACGGGTCGACCGGACCTGCGGGCTCGGGCCGAGTTAACGTGGGGGGCAGACAATTCATGCTGGTGTGTCGGGCTGCGTCGGGTTCGAGCTTAAAACCCCATGGGCTGGGTCGGGCATGGGTGCAGATCCTGGGGGGACGGGGAGGGACATGTCCCCCCCAATTTCTAAAAAAAACATGAATTGTCCCCTCCAATAAAAATGTCCTAAATTATTCAAAATTGAAGAAATGTATTTTCAGACTTCACAATCTAGATTCACATCTAAAATGAAATGATTGAAAAGGTGGAACAAATCATTTTTGATAAATATATTTCTGACTCCACATTCCATCTCTTCATATTTGATATTCATCCATATCAAATAATCATGCATAAAGTAGTCCCATACTCTGGGAGATAAGGAAGATGGTGAGAAGAATTGGGGATCTGGTGTCACACAGCGGTGAAGTTGTCTCGTCTACCCTCTCGTTTCAGGTCACTTGCCCTTCCTCATGTGTCCCTGGTCTGACGTCAACCCTGATCCCTGATTGTTTCCACCTGTTCCCCATTACCCTTCTGTGTATTAAGTCTGCGTCTCCCCTTGTCTTGTGCCAAAGTGTTTAGTCTGTCGTTCACCTAAGCCCTTCGTCACAGCCTCTTCTTGCTAAGTATCAGTCTTGTCTTGTTGAAAGTTTTGAAATTCATTGGTTTTTGTTTCTGTCATTTATTATGCCTCGAGTAGAATGATTTTTTTGTTGTATCCCTTTTTGGAAGTGTAGCTTAGCTCACAGTTTTTGTTTAGCCTGTTTGCTTTCCTCCAGTTTGGAGCAATTTTGAGTTTTCTTGTTTTTCTAGTTTAGTTAGTTGTTTATAGCCGTGTTTTCCTCTTTGAGAGTGTTTTCTGTTGTAATTTTTAAGAATCAGATTAGTCAGGTTTAGTTGTGTAGTTTCCGTTTACTCGTTGAGATCCCACCGTTGGTGTGGTTTTGTTTTCTCCTTGTTCTGTTGTTTTCTGCTTCGCCTTTCAGGTTCAGTCAGGTTCAGGTTTTGTATAGCCTTTTGGTTATCACGCTGTCTGGTTGCATGAAATTTCTGAATAAAAGCCTGTTGAATTTTGATTCTGCCCTGCATCTGAGTCCTCCTTTTAGTCCAGGCCTGACATCTGGGAGGGTTGGAGGGAGGCGAAAGATAATAACACGATTAGACATTACATGCCCGAGACCCTTAAAATTATGATTTACTAATATACAGTTAAGTAAGCAGTGATGCGCGCTGTTGGCTGTTTAGGACAAATAAACAAGAAAGGTAAGCACAATAAATGATTCCCTGTGCAGTAGGGCTGGGCGATTATGCTAAAAATAATCACGATTATTTTGATATTGAAATCACGATTAATAAACACAATTATTCACTGATTTCAAAAAAAGGATTTATTGAGCCACCAAAACTCAACTTTAAAAATAACTTTTAGAAAAACACCCAGATTAGTAAAAAGTAAATTATAATATTTGTATGTTTGCGCGAGGGCAACACGTACCGCTTGTCCAAAATCTTGACCAGTGTCTTGAAGCCTGGGTTGCTAACTGTACTGATAGGGCACATGTCCTCAGCTAGCATGAATGTCACAGCCTCCGTTATCTCTCGCTGTTGCCGGGAGCTGGTGGGATATGGAGCGGCATTGCAAAGAGTGTCGTCAATGGAGGACTGTGTTGCGGTGGCTGTAGCTGAAGTTGACGCTCTTGCACTTTTTTGGGTCTTTTGCTCCTTCAGTACTTTTTCATAGACCACTTTATGGTTAAATAAATGTGTCGTGTTGCCCTGGGGTGCAGACACAACGGTGTGATAGACTTTGCAAACAATCTCCTTCTGCTCGATGTCCGACGATTTGAAGGCAAAATGTCTCCAAATGACCGAAGTTGTCCTACCTTTCTTTTCAACTAAAGGCTCAGGTTGCTTTTCTGCCATGTTCTCGATCTCTCATTCCACATTTGATCCACACACTCACTGCTGCAGCTGCAGGCGAAACAGGTGCGTTCACTGTGCTTTTACAGCGCAGTAATTTGCATACACGACGCGCGGCGGCACGTTAATCGTTTTTCTTCGATTACAGTGTTTTCATGATCGTGAGAAGCCAAAATCGAAATAGCGATCAAAATTTGATTAATCGCCCAGCCCTACTGTGCAGTACTTTTTGAATTATATGGCGAGCCTCTACGAAGTTGTGATTTATGGTGGCATGGTATGAGTTGGATACGGACAAACAAAAAAATCCCTTTCGTGTCGCCCCAATCCTGACATCGGATCACCGCTGGGTCAGGTTGTAATTTTCAGGCCCGTTGAGAACTCTAATGAGAACGAGAATGATGAGCAATGGTGGTCGATTAGTGTCACTAATAATTGGTGTTGCATACTTCCCAAAATCTGGCAGCCACGGCACCTTATTCTGACAAAATATTAAACGGTCAAGGCTGAGAAGTGTTGGATGACTGTATGTACACTGTATGTTTATATCGCTGCATTTATAGTGCAGACATAGAGTTATTGTATCTGAATATAGCTAAATGTGTTTAATTAGTAGAGGAGGTTTAATAATTAGAAAAATTATCCAATTCATTGAATTTAGAAAAAAATACACATTGTAATACATAAAGTCAGTATACACACTTGCTTACATTTAAAGCAACACAGTATATATTAAAATATCTAACTTCAGATAAACAGAACTCTGAGTGTGCATTACTCTGCCTGTGTTACCAGAACATGAAAGTAAGTATCTAGTGAGAATCAGTGCTAACATTAGCAAGCTGGGCTAACTAGCTTCCACTTTCTTGTTGAATGACGTCAACATTTAGCAGCTGATAACAGCAGCCTTCATCTAAAAACACATGTGGAGGCTCAACAAATATTACAATCCTCTGAGCTCATGAGACACTGCGAGTAAGAAAAGTGACATCATGTCCTCTGAACACTTGTGTACTTTATTGTAGTAGTTATATTTTAAAATGTGCTTTTATATTATAGATGATGAAGCTTCTAACCTCACAACAGCCGGATGGGTCGACTAAATGTTAAAGGATGTCAACATGTAGCAGCTGACGGCAGCAGCCTTCATGCTGAAATCAATTCAGCAGATATTTCTTTACTCTGTGTCAACAAAGATAAAAGCTGTATAATGTCCTCTGATGATTTATGTTCCATCATCATTCTATGAACTGAAACATGTGAATGTCTCAAATGATGAAGCCTTTTATAACCTTTGGTACCGTCAACTTTAGGACACACAGTAAATGAAACATCACACGATGGTAGACTCGGGTCATTTTATTGAAAAGCGTCTTCTGCTCATGAAGAGAGTGAACATGTCCAACAGGTGTTTACATTTCACATGAATCTGACATCCATTCAGCTCCATAACAATCTACAGTGAGCTCACAATCAAACTAACTGGTGTCCAACAGTGAAGCTTCTCCTCCCAACAGACAACAGAAAGTCACTGATTGAACCTGAGATCAGATCAAAGGTACAAACTGCAGAGAAACAAAATGATTCTGCTTGTTTTATAATTATTATGTTGTTAATTACTGATTACTGGAAACATTTAAGAAACATAACAAGTGCTGAATCAAACAATATGCACTCAAGCAACATAAACATAATCAATTCATCTTTTTGAGTGGAGTTCAGTCACAGTCTAAACATATTGTGTCACCTTCTGTCTCAGTTTGTCCTCACCTGGTCAAGTTGAGTGGATCAGCTGAGTTGTGTGAGAGTCTTCTGGACTTCCATCTGGAGCTTGCAGTGTGATGATCAGTGTGGCTGTGAGGTTACTTATGTAGCGCCCCCCTCAGTAGTCATATATATGAGGGGAGGGCTTTTGGGTTCTTTTACAATATTTATCAAATATCTTTAACCCTGATCAACTCAGTTTTTTATGTTATCTTGGATTTCTTTTTAAAATACACACATGAAATGTTTTGTAACCTAAATATGAATTCACCTTTTTTAAGCTACAGTTTTAATAAAGATTTTTAACCAAGGGTGCCTGTATATATCTCTCTCAGAATGAAATGATACCTTCTTTCCAGGTAAGTAATAAAGTAACACAACACAAGGTTTTAGAAAAATAAGTCTCAATTATTTACTTATTAGGAAAATAGATATTTCAAATGAAACAAGAGAATTAACCAGAATAAGACTCTTCTCTTTTCAAACCTTCAAAATAAAATGTCCCTTCTCTTCCAGAAACACTGTAAATGAAATCTCCCTCTTTGTTTAGGGGAACACTGTTAACACTGTACTCAAATGCACAGACACACTTTATACACTTTTAACCCTCAAATGGATTATTTCATGAAACCTCAATTTACCAACTTCACAGGTACTTAAACACAAATTGTGGGCCCACACCTTAATGCACTATATAAGCCGGCAACAAAAATAACCATAAAACCAAAAACTGTAGCAGGCCTGATGCGTTGCACGTGTTCGTTGTGGTCCCAAACTATGGCAGCTTCACTCCGCAGCGAGCAAAATAAAAGGATGATACCTGAGTCAAGGTTACTGTCCAGTCTTTCCTCCAACTGTCACAGGTGCAGGCTCAGTCACAGATCAGCATTTCACCATGGACCCCGTTGGTTTCTCTTTCCTCCTCGCACGTTGCCAGCAGACTCACTTGGGCCGTCCTGGTTGCTCCACACTCGGTCTGGGCTCTTCTCTGTCGTCAGGTCGAAGACAGCCGATAAACCCCTCAAACAGTTTAACTGAGGGAGTCAAACTTTAACTAAAATGTCCGTTCACTTTTAATGAACTGACCCGGAGCTATACTCCCAGGTGGCTAACTTTAGCATTTGCAGTAGCACAAACGTAAACAGTCTCTGAAGTTCGGTTAGAAATTCATCCCGTTTCTCATTAAGCAGCCGGTCCTCTTCTCCTGGTTGTCGTACGGACAGCCTAAGACACCGGTTGCACACTCGTTTGTGTACTTATAACTCACCACTTATTTCCCAAAAATCTCTGAGTCACGCTCACCCTTTAGCTACATTCTCACCGCCATTTTCTAGCCTGTTCTCTCCCTCTCCCCGTCCGTGCAGAAACACCTTTCCACTCCACCCTTCCGCTTACCCCTCACTGGATCAGCAAAAAAACGTAAAGCAAAAACATACATCAAACTTCCTTTTCTCACTTTCAAAATAAAACATTCACATTTACAACATCATGAACTTAACTATGAAATCCTATTAATCCTACTCCATTGGCAACATGCAACCTCTTAACAGTTTTTAATCTTTTAAATCATATTTATTCCATTTATCAATTCCAACTGTAGGTTACTTATTAATTTAAATGTATGAACTTTTATATTATGAGTCTAATTTTTCATAGGGCTACATCCTCTCCCTTCTAACTGTCTGCATGTCCTCATGAGACAACCCATAACATACAGAGAGAGAAAAAGACTCAACATCCTAGTTTAATAATAACGCCCTTGTGGACAATAGTAATTGGCTGATCTCAAGCCTTTCCTGGTTCATCATAAGTCAAACGAATTACAGGCTTCACCTGTCTCTTAGAACTAGTTCTTGGCTTCAGATCTCTGCTGGTCTGCATCATAGACCTTGGCCTGGTTTTAGTTTTGGGGGTACTAACAGGAATTTTAGAGTTTCCCTGATCTAGTTCAGAGTCAGAGTGGTCAGAGTTAGTGGAGTCGGCACTGGCAACATCATCCTCTGACTGACACTCCTCCTGAACTCTGTCTCCAGGAGCACTGTTTCGTTGTTCCTCTTTCTCAGAGACTTCATCCATTGCTCGCTGGACTTCCTCTTCATCTTGACTTTGCTCATGGCTGGATGGCTCATGTTCACTGTGGGAGTTAGCAGCCACAGGCTCCTCATATGTCCTCCTAGGTGAAAACTTTTGTAGGTATTCTCTATAAGATCTATGAGTTCCTCCACACTCCACATCCGAAGATGAGTACGAGTCTTCATGTCTCACTTCAGGTGTTCTTTCAGTCTTTCTTTCACGTCTGTTCTGTTTCTTTAGACATGTCATTGGTCTCATAACTGATTCTGCATGATCTTTTACCACTGGCATTCTAATGGACTGACTGATGGGTAACAGATGATCCCTGTGTATTGTTTTCACCCCTCCACTTCCATCTTCGGGCTTCACCCTGTAGACTGGTAAGTTGGGTAGTTTTCCGACTATGGCATATGGCACAGAGCTCCAGCGACTTTCAAGCTTATGTTTTCCTTTCAGCCCCAGGTTTCTGAGGAGCACTCTGTCACCAGTTTCAACAGTCTGGAAACGCACTTTCTGATCATAGGCTTTTTTGTTTCTTTGATGGATTTTATCTGCAGACTTGCTGGCAAGTTCATAGGCTTTTTGCAGATCTCCCCTCAGATTCTCCACATAACGGGAATGGTGTTTTTCTCCTGAGCCATCAGGTGAAGTGCCAAAGCAAAGATCTACTGGTAGCCTGGCTTCTCTGCCGAACATCAGCAGATATGGTGAATATCCGGTTGCATCACATTTCGTACTGTTGTAGGCATGGACAACATAAGGAATGTGATGACTCCAGGAACGTTTCTTCTCATGCCCCAATGTGGCTAGCATAGACAGTAAAGTTCGATTGAATCTCTCGGGTTGGGGGTCTCCTTGCGGATGATAGGGTGTGGTACGGGATTTTCGCACCCCGAGAATCGTCAAGAGCTCTCGAATCAATCGACTTTCAAAGTCTCTTCCTTGGTCTGAATGTATTCTGCTTGGCAGACCATAATGCACAAAGTACTTTTCCACAAGGATTTTGGCAACAGTGAGGGCTTTCTGATTCCTAGTAGGAAATGCCTGCGCGTACCGTGTAAAATGATCTGTCACCACCAATACATTACTGATTCCCTTCGAGTCAGGTTCTATGGAGAGGAAATCGATGCACACAAGGTCCATTGGACCACTGCTCACAATCTGGTGCAGGGGTGCCGCCTTCTTGCAGGGGGTTTTGCGCATGATACATTCTCCACAGTCCTTCACATATTGCTCAGCATCCATAGCCATCTTGGGCCAGTAGAACCTACTCCGCAGAAGCTCAGTTGTCCTCTCCACTCCTAAATGACCCATGTCATCATGTAAGGAACGCAAGACAGCCTCTCGGAACTCCACAGGCAGCACGAGTTGAGTTACCTGTCCTGCAGAGGATTTCTGGCTTTTCCTGTGTAGTAGTCCTTCTTTCAGCACTAGACGGTCTCTTTCTCTCTTGAATAGACTCAATTCAGTGTTTGGCTCTTTATCACTTGGCCAGTTACCTTGCTTCATGGCTTCCATCACTCTCTTGAGGATGTCATCCCTCTGCTGAGCTTCCCTCAACTCAGTTTTTGACATCTGCCTCAAGGAAAATAAGTCAAGGTGCATTGGGAAAGCGAACACCTCAGGGATGCACTCAGGGGAAGCTCCCAGCTGGTCGACATATCGGGGAGACATTCCAGACAGCTCTGTGGTGCTGATCCTCTGACAAATGGATTTAACTCCGCTCTGAGGTATCTCCTCCCACTTTCCTTTCTCCCTTTCATCAGCCATATTTCTGGACAGCAAGTCAGCATCAATATTAGTCTTGCCGGGCCGGTATTTGATGTCAAACTCATATGTTGCTAGGGCAGCCAGCCAGCGGTGCCCTGTCGCATTCAGTTTGGCTGTTGTTAGCACGTAGGTAAGGGGGTTATTGTCTGTCCGGACTGTAAACTTCGCTCCATATAGGTAATCGTGGAATTTATCCACCACCGCCCACTTAAGGGCTAAAAATTCCAGCTGATGTACTGGATAGCGCTGTTCGGTAGCGCTCACTCTTCGGCTGGCAAAAGCCACTGGCCGGAGTCCTTCAGGGTGTTCTTGATACAATACAGCGCCAAGCCCTTTCAAAACTGGCATCTGTATGTAAGACATAAGGCTTGTTGGGATCTGCAAAGGCGAGCACTGGCGCATTGGTGAGGCACTGAATAATTTGGTGAAAGGCATCAGTGCATGTCTGGTCCCACCGGTCTCCAAAGGGCTCCGCCTCTTTAAGGTAGGTCTTTGACTGGTCTTTAGCTTGCCGCTGCCATTTTTGAGTGGGTGCATACCCTTTTGTGAGCTCTGTGAGGGGTCTGACAATTGCTGAGTAGTTTGCCACAAACCGCCGATAATACCCGCAGAATCCAAGGAAGGACCTCAACTATTTCAGGTCTGTGGGCTGAGGCCAGTTGGTGACAGCCTTTACTTTCTCGGGGTCTGTGGCTATGCCGTCTGCTGATATTATGTGCCCCACGTATTTCACCTTTGGTTGGCAAAACTGACACTTGTCTAGAGAGAGCTTCAGCCCCACCTCTTCAAGTCGATCCAGCACTTTGAGAAGCCTCTCCTCGTGTTCTTCCAAGGATTTCCCGAAGACTATCAGATCATCCAGGTACACCAAGACTTGGAGCAGATTCATATCGCCGACAGCTTTTCCATCAACCGTTGGAACGTTGCAGGTGCTCCAGTGATACCCTGTGGCATTCTGTCGAATTGATAAAACCCTAGTGGGCAGATGAAGGCAGTTTTTTCTTTATCAGCTTCTGCCATGGCGATCTGATAATAACCAGACCTCAAGTCTAATACAGAAAACCACCTACTCCCTGTCAGGCAGTCAAGCACATCGTCAATGCGGGGAGTAGTGTATTGATCAGGCACTGTTCGACTGTTCAATGTTCTATAATCTATACACATTCTGACACTACCATTCTTTTTTCTAGCTACCACTATGGGAGAGGCGTATGGGCTACGAGACTCCTTGATAATGCCAGCTTTTAGAAGATCTTGCAAGTGTCTGCGTACATCTTCAATGTCTGCCGGAGCTAATCTCCACGATCGTTCTCTGAAAGGTCTTGTGTCTGACAGGCGGATATGATGCTCCACGCCTTTTGCAAGTCCTACATCCCAATCGTGTAGAGAAAACACACTGGCTCTCTCTGACAGCTTTTTTCGGAGTCTGGTTTTCCACTGATCGGGGATGGGTGAATCACCAAAGTCAATGAGGCAAGGATCAAACTCTTCTGGTGTCTCCTCAGTCTCTGACTTGGTCTTTGGCGGCAAGGTAGGGACCACAGGATCAACAGAGCACAAATATCCCACCACTCTCTCCGACTGGAAGGACGATGTCCTCGAGCTGACTCATTGCAGAGTAACACAGGGAAATTGTTCACATCAGCCTCTGAACTGGACAATACCATGGGCTGCAACAGCAGCATCCTGCTGGAAGGAGCTGTGGGTGAAGCGTCCAGCATCAACACCTCTTTGCCCAATGGCTTCTCCAACTCCACCTGACACACAGCATGACAGTCACCGCCAGCGGTTAAGGTCAGTGGGCCGGGGCCCATCCATTTCACACATCCAATATTCTCTTCCCCCTCTCCAGCTATTGGGAACGTACTATGGATGGGTTCAGCTGCTTAATACCCAAAGTCTGAGTCGATATCTATCCCTGCTGTCTCTTTACAGATTTAGCCAGACGCTTGAAGAGACTGGCATTAGTGCCCAGGATAACATGAATCTGATCGGGAGTTTCGAGGACCAGGACAGATCAGCGCTAGACAGAGAGGGATTCTTTGGACCAGTAAAACTTTCTGGGAACTCAAGATCCACGACCACATATCCAAGGTAAGGATAGCTAGTCTCACTTAAGCCCCAGATGGCTAGGGCCGGACACAGGATGGATCTGAATATCTGACAAGTGTTGCCTGTACCATTCCTCGAAGATGATGGTGACTTGTGAGCCACTGTCTAATACAGCGTCACACTGATGGCCATTTACTTTTAAATGCACGACAGAGGGGGGACCAATTAACCCCTTTGGAATAGCCCTGCCTCCTACTAAAGTCACTTCACTTTTCTTGACTGAGCAGATAGTGTCAGGACTTTTGTTACCTTGGCTCTCTGCCTGTCCCTCTTTAGCTTTCTTGAGAGACTGAATGAGCCTGTGAATGACTTTGCTCTGATTTTCAGCATTCTGACATTTAGTGGCAATGTGTCCATTTCCACCACACCTATAGCAGATGATGTCGTCAGTCTCTCTAGGCTTGTTTGGCTTTTGGCTGTTTTGTGCGGGTCTAAATGGCTCGACTCGCAGCGCATTGGCAGACGCATCAGAGACTTTGGTCGTTTTGGCTGACATCTTCTTTTGCAATCTTTGGACTTGCTTCTTCAGCGCGGCTACCTCTGCATTTTCACAGTTTTCAGCCACGGGGCCCTGGATAACTGAACCAGGCCCTTTGTCCTCAGCTGATTCTTCAAACGACTTTGTGTTCATAGATGCGAACATTGATTTCAACTCTTTGATATCTGCTTTCAATGTCTGTATCTCAGTCTGTCGACTGTCTACATCCTTGTTGGCAGACACTTTATGGACAGACGTGCTAAGCTTGATTCTAGCAGCTGCATATTCCTCTTCAGCCCTGATTTCAGCCAGCAGCTCTAAGAACTTTGGAGGACTCTGCTTTCGCTCCCTTAACTTAAGCTGAACTAGCATGAGATCTGAATGGATGGCTCCCCGCAGTAGCTGCTCTACTCGGGCGGTGTCCATACGACTGGCAGGAATACCACCTTTACTAATTACCTTGGTGAGTGACTGTTCTAGTCGCCTCAGGAAATCAGAAAGTTTTTCGTTTTTCTCTTGCTGCAATAACCTAAACTCGAAGTATAGGTCTTCACCTGACTCAGCTGTGCCAAATGCACTCTCAATAGCGTCCAAGCATTTAAAAGGGGTAACATCGGCTTCAGCCGTCCGTATTGCTTTCACTACAGCTAGAGCAGGTCCTCTTAGACACTCCATAATTCGTCTACGCTTTTCTCTGTCTGAGCAGTCGCTTTCTTCGACCATCAAACGAGCCTGTTCAAGCCAATGCTCCAACGCCTCTTCTCCAGCAGGTGTTGGTAATGTGCCAGAAAATACCCGCAGGCGGCGATAACTACTGTTCTCTCCTGATGGTTTCTCTATCTTTGACAACACGTCGCCAACAGCCCGAATGATAGACTCAGCAGAGCTATTGGATGAGGACGCATCAAGCAGAACACTCAGAGGATTCAGTGCATCTCCATCTGAACCTGAACGCTTAGATGCAATGATGATTGGCCAACTGACATCGGTAGTGGTGTGTTTCACATCGGATGGAACCTTGGTTGGATCAATTCTCTCTCTGCATTCACACAGCGCTGTGATACGATCCAGTTTGCTGTTGTACATTCTGCCTCGTACTTTGACTCGTCCTAGGGCTTTCACAGTTTCCAGCGTTTGTTCTATCTGGGCCGCTTCACTGCCTTTAGGAACAAGTGCCAGTAGTACATGGTCTTCATCAAGGGACTCACCTTGACACCACTCTCTGAGCTCTGTCACCAACTCTGAATGTACAGACTGAACGTCCATTGTCACTGTCTTTTCCATTATTAATACTGTTTGTAAATTTGCTTAGTATTTTTTCATTAGTCACTTTACCTTTAACTCTTTTTTGTTGTGTTTTAAACTGAAACATCCAAGAAACATCCCAGCGGTGCCTCCATTTTATGTAGCGCCCCCCTCAGTAGTCATATAATGAGGGGAGGGCTTTTGGGTTCTTTTACAATATTTATCAAATATCTTTAACCCTGATCAACTCAGTTTTTATGTTATCTTGGATTTCTTTTTAAAATACACACATGAAATGTTTTGTAACCTAAATATGAATTCACCTTTTTTAAGTTACAGTTTTAATAAAGATTTTTAACCAAGGGTGCCTGTATATATCTCTCTCAGAATGAAATGATACCTTCTTTCCAGGTAAGTAATAAAGTAACACAACACAAGTTTTAGAAAAATAAGTCTCAATTATTTACTTATTAGGAAAATAGATATTTCAAATGAAACAAGAGAATTAACCAGAATAATACTCTTCTCTTTTCAAACCTTCAAAATAAAAGGTCCCTTCTCTTCAAGAAACACTGTAAATGAAATCTCCCTCTTTGTTTAGGGGAACACTGTTAACACTGTACCCAAATGCACAGACACACTTTATACACTTTTAACCCTCAAATGGATTATTTCATGAAACCTCAATTTACCAACTTCACAGGTACTTAAACACAAATTGTGGGCCCACACCTTAATGCACTATATAAGCCGGCAACAAAAATAACCATAAAACCAAAAACTGTAGCAGGCCTGATGCGTTGCACGTGTTCGTTGTGGTCCCAAACTATGGCAGCTTCACTCCGCAGCGAGCAAAATAAAAGGATGATACCTGAGTCAAGGTTACTGTCCAGTCTTTCCTCCCACCGTCACAGGTGCAGGCTCAGTCACAGATCAGCATTTCACCATGGACCCCGTTGGTTTCTCTTTCCTCCTCGCACGTTGCCAGCAGACTCACTTGGGCCGTCCTGGTTGCTCCACACTCGGTCTGGGCTCTTCTCTGTCGTCAGGTCGAAGACAGCCGATAAACCCCTCAAGCAGTTTAACTGAGGGAGTCAAACTTTAACTAAAATGTCCGTTCACTTTTTTACTGAACTGAACCGGAGCTATACTCCCAGGTGGCTAACTTTAGCATTTGCAGTAGCACAAACGTAAACAGTCTCTGAAGTTCGGTTAGAAATTCATCCCGTTTCTCATTAAGCAGCCGGTCCTCTTCTCCTGGTTGTCGTACGGACAGCCTAAGACACCGGTTGCACACTCGTTTGTGTACTTAACTCACAACTTATTTCCCAAAAATCTCTGAGTCACGCTCACCCTTTAGCTACATTCTCACCGCCATTTTCTAGCCTGTTCTCTCCCTCTCCCCGTCCGTGCAGAAACACCTTTCCACTCCACCCTTCCGCTTACCCCTCACTGGATCAGCAAAAAAAACGTAAAGCAAAAACATACATCAAACTTCCTTTTCTCACTTTCAAAATAAAATATTCTTAACACATTTACAACATCATGAACTTAACTATGAAATCCTATTAATCCTACACCATAGGCAACATGCAACCTCTTAACAGTTTTTAATCTTTTAAATCATATTTATTCCATTTATCAATTCCAACTGTAGGTTACTTTTAATTTAAATGTATGAACTTTTATATTATGAGTCTAATTCTTCATAGGGCTACAAATGTTTTTGCCAGTAAATGTAATTGCATCTGGTGGCCAGCTGATCCAGTATGGAGCTGAATATAAAGCACTGAGATAAAGACAGAGAAAGAAAAGCTGAGCAGCTCTGTCAGGCCTCTGACTAATAAACGCTTTCCTCTTAATCAGTGAACTCTGTGATCCATGGCTGCTCTCCAGGTGGTAATATGGGAGAGGCAAAAGTAGAATTGGAAACTGTAAAGAGCTCTTATTGTGAGAAAGTCATTATTAAAGTCTTGTTTTAAATCCTTCTCACTCAAGCAAAATTACACCTTTCTTATGAGTAGATTTATACCAACCGTAGGTCCGGTGAATTTATGACCACAGCCAGCAGGCTCTGACTAATTTAGCTTAAATTTCACAAGAAGACTGGAAACCACCTGGCTGGTCTGAACTTGTTTTTACAGTAAAATTTTTGGAGCTGAAACAATCAAGCTATAATGTTATTTTTGTGAGATTTGGAGGAGGTGGTAAAAGAGTCAAGCTAGCTGTCCGTCTGTTTGCTAACGTTACGTTAGCATAAAGATTAGAAACGGGGGAAGCTGCCAATTACCTGGTTCTTTCAGAAGAAAAAAATCACCATCCATTACCACGAAAACTCGCTAGTTAACACTTTTAACCCAAAAAATGTTTTAGCTGCATGTAGCGCTTGAGTTTTGTTGACTACAGTTTGCCTTCTTCAGCTAGCAAACCCACAACTTTTTGTGTTAAAACAGTTGCACATATTAGAAACACAAGATTTAAAATTGTTTTTGTGACATTTTGGAAGTGGTGTTAAAAGAGTCAAGTAAGCAATTGTAACATGTTTGCTAACCTCACGTTAGCATAAATATCAGAAACATGAACAAGTGTACAAGCAAAATGTGGTTTTACCAGTTAGCGATCTTTGTCGACAACTTAGCGTTCTCCCTTCTTCTCCTAGCAAAACTATAACTTCTTGTTTTAACTACAACTTCATTGTTGTAAGACCTGGAGATGGTGGTTAAAGAGTTAAACTTGTGGTTTTTGCCAGTTTGCTAACGTAACATTAGCATAATAGCTTGGAACAGGGGAACAATTACCTAGCTATGTTTGAAGTTAAAAAATGCACTTTCCGACACCTTTAAAGCTCACCAATTAACATATAATTTGTGACAAGATATATTATTTCATGAGATTTAGAAGTTTCAGTGATGATTCAATCTGGATGTCTCTTCTCCAGTAGCTAGTTTGTTACTCTAACGGATAGCTGCCTGCTGGCCCTCGCATGATTTAAGTGGTTTCAATCTCCTCACCTCACTGTCAGCAATAAAAGAGCATTTAAGTCCTGCCTTCTCTAAGTTGCATTGAGTTTGTTTTCCAAATTTCACCCAGATGTTAAAAGAACTGCGGCTAACGTCGAGGCAAATTAATTACAAAAAGTTATCTTTGCTCACAGCTTCTCCACAAAGTGTGTAAATTAATGGGTCTTTACGGTGACTTAATAAGTCTATGGGCTTTAATTCAGACAGTGTCTCCCTCTGTGAGTAGCTTGGAAGTCAGCGGAAGGCAAACACAAGTTCACTGTGTCTCCTGCAGCACAGCAGCACGTCTTACTTTAATTTTTATAATCTGTCTGAGCAGGTTGACTCGACTTTGAACTCCTGCTGTGTGGCAGAGTTGATGTCGCAGTTTGAATCCCTCCCTCTGGACCGAAACCCTTCTGGGATTTTTCCCGGCTGTCTGTCAACCTTCCTGCCGCTTGCTGATGCCTTGATTTTAAGATGTCAGAAATTTGTGGCTTTTAATCGTCTTACAGGCAAATTTCGTGTCTTTGAACAGCAGGCGAGCGCTGGATGTCTCTTACAGGAAGAATTTGCCCTGTTGTTGTGCCTTGATAGAAAGTTTGGATTTTTTATTAAGCATCTTCCTGCACATATACGCCTGCAGTACTGAAACAACTGAGGTACAGGAGGCTTAACTTAAAATGAACGTATTCTGGGAGAAATTCCGAGCAAACTTTGTGAAAATACCCGATCTTAGTGTCGTATATTGTTCATCACAATTCATAGATGCCAGCCTTGTTTCTTCTCTTGTTGTTTCAACTTCCAGAAACTGTGATAAAAGTTTAATACATTTTACCGACCCCCCCATGGACCCCTGTTGAAAACCATGTGTTTAGACAATCGATGGCGTAATTACGACCCGTTTCATCGCCTTGATGCTAGAGTTTCTTGCGCTGTCTGTAGTTTTGGCAACGATGCAACAACGGTGCGATGATCATTCATTGGCTGTTGTAGGCTACAGGACGGGCATAGAAATCCTAGATCCAAATATCCAGTTTGGAAGTCGTTGTGTTAATTAAAGTAGATCAATACAGTTTATGCCCCTAACTGTGTTTTGGTGTGAAAGTTGAGGCCTATGAGGATAGATTTTTTTTTTTATTTCTTGACATTTTCCTTTTAAACCCGCTTTCGTCGGTTGTCCTTTCAACACAGAAACTAAGTCAATCCAGCTCAGCGGACCTCAGAGTCACCAGCAGCCGAATTCCCCCCTGGCGCCGAATTAATAGATTATCAGTCTAAAGATGCCAAGTAAAACTGGGTTGACTGATTTTTGCTTATGAATGACACCATTTTTTAAGAAGTAAAACCAGAACAGAGGGGTTTTGTGAGTGTGTGTGCATGTGTGTGTGAACCAGACGTCTGTTTACTCTGAATAGAAAAGCCAGACAGACAGACACGCTGGCAGAAAGAGCAGGAGAGGAGACTATCTTCGACTTGCTTATGTAGTGGGTTTTTTTTTTACTCCTAATGCATTTTTATTGTTTTTGGACAATATCGGCCACTTTTGAGAAACGACTGGACTTGCAGGAGGGAGTTGCTGTCTGAGTTTGATTCTTCACACATCAACTGATGGACCCAGGCTCAGGTTCCTGGAGGTGAGGCGTCAATACGCTCTTATTTAAAGCAAACCGTAGCGCTGAGGTTCTTATGGAAGGTGTTGTGACAAGTTTGCCTTCATAGCCGGAGATTCAATGGAGAAGAGTGGCATGTGTGTTTTAATCGTGCGGTCCCAGGTGTGAGCGCTGCCTCCTGGGAGAGTCGAGGCTCTGAGAAACAGTAACGCGTCCTCTGGGACTCGAAGTGTGTCAGGACTCAGCCCGTTGTTGTGAGTGATGAATGGGCTGCAGGGTACATTGTTTAGCCAGTGGAGAAAACGGTAAACACTCGTCTCAGCCAGCTTTTGTTTTGCGCTGAAGAGACGTTTTTATTGGGGAGATGATGCAGTTCTTCGCTAATGACGAGGAAAAGAAACCCTAAATATCTAATGATGACATTCGAGAGGATTGTGGGATCCCTTATTGGGACAAACCTGTAGGTCGACTGTGTGAGCAGTTTATAATTGAACCATGTTTATCCTCTAGTTTGTTCTTAGTAGTCGTGAAGTGTCTAAAGAACTGAAAAGTTCAGATAGGGAGACTGATGTTCATGTAAAACCAAAAGTCAAGTTAATCAAAGTTCAACCATCAACCTGGTAAAATAAAGAGCGTCCTGTTAACATTATAGTCTTCCTCATTCCCTTCAGCGTCCGGTGCATTTCTGCCAATTGTGCCAACATTGCACACTAAAAATGTTGTGCTCCATCTTACTGTAATTCGTAAGCAATACTGCAGTGCACATGATGTTGCTGTCCCAGCTGAAGAGGCACAAATATCCGAGGTCTTGTTCCAGGATGATGTCCCGGCAGTTGAAATGAAATTTAGTGCCCACGGGTGGTGGTTGTGGTGGGTTACGAGAGTATGTCCAGGATTGTCAAAAATCATGAATTTGGTCACGAAATACTGATGAAATTGAACATGAGCGCAAATTTTCCAGTTTAAAAGAGTGTCAAGTAAAATGGACGATTGACAAAGTGGCTGGGTTGTTTGTTCAGGATGCACTGCCTTAATTGGTGTCCACTATGGGAACTCTGGCCCTTAATTTTAAGGGCTAGTTGGGAAACCTTTAAGTGGTTTATTACTGGTACATTCACAACATACGTACACTGTTATAAGATTCTAATGTTTTGTGAGGTGTTATTTATTGCTCTGAATGAAAAGACTCCAGACTCTTTCTCTTGCTGGTAAAACGAGTCTGACCCATCTGCAGCGAACACTCACCAGAGACCCATGTCTGCCTGTATTGGACCCTCGACTCCAGTCATTTTAGTGACAACTGCAGCCACACTCTGAAACTAATGTGAGTCAGGACTCCCTCCAGGTCAAGGCATCACACTGTGAAAACCCCAGTGGCAAAATTTACAACCCTGCAGTTTGTTCTTTGAAATAAATCATCTTTCTCAGGATGCTGGGCTGAGTGAGGCCCAACCACAGCCTCAGGCCGATTAATAGGTCAGTCAGTAAACTCTGACCCACTTCTTTTCTAGATCAAGGTGCCACATCCCCACTGACTCGTATGATTGAGACCTATTACAGATTATCTATCTGCCTATTTGCTTGTTGTTATGTTTATATATGAATAAAGTTGCAAATGATGAAAATATAATAAGAATGAATTTGATTTCAAAAGAGAGGCCTTTATTTAGATTACAAGATGTTGTCTGTTACAAATGTAATCATCCAACAATCTATAGAAGTACAGCTGAAATGATAAGTAAATTTTCTAGTTAGAGAAAATTGAGTCAATTAAAATTATTCAAGACGTCAGAATTTGATCATCCAAGAAAAACAAATACAATCCTAAAGGCAGCTAAGGACAACTAGGAGCAAGCAACGGAAAAAAGACAGGAAAAAGACAAGGACAAGGAAGTTCATAAGGATAAAACCTACAAAATAAAACAGGAAACTACTTAACAGAAATCCGAAACTATGACATAAATGACACTGGCACTTGAGCGAAGCTGAATTCATACTGACCCTGCTCATGCTGATTTTGTCCACAGGGGGCACCAGAATAACAACAATAATGCTCTGTGTAGCTGCTTTAAAGAAAAGTAATATTAAAAACCTGTTGCGTCTTACCTTCACTAAACTTCCAAAACAGATGCACAAGTTAAGTCGAATACAGATCTTTACAATATGAGATAGTTGTGCTCGTGCTGCTTTAGTCCACAGGGGGCGCCAGATAGATAATAATTAAAGCTCCTTGCATTTAAGGGCAAAGGCAAGGAAAACTCTCACAAATGCAGCTAATAATAATATAGTTGTGTGTTTTTCATGATATCACCCGTGCACTCATGGCTGTGATTCATCTAACTGTATGTTGTGTAACTCTGAGTCATGCCAAGTTTCACTGCCGTTGTGTAAAAAGCAAAAAAAACATTTTTTCTTCATTTAATTAATCTTCATCTGCAAAGCTCACTCTGTCATTTGTTGGGGAAACCTTTTATTAAAACAGGGTGTAGATTAAAATATCCACGTGTCTCATCATGGAGATGATGACTAATATGTTTTGCAGGTACATGCTTTCATCTACCAGCAGCAACCGCACTCCCACACACAGCTTATTGTCTTTGTGCCTGTGCTGGTTGAAATTTTGCATTTCTATAAATGGACATTTAGGCCTTGGGGAGGTTGAATGCGTTCACTCAGCTCAGCGTTTAAGGCCATCCTGCTGCAAAACACACGGAAATCTAAATTCATGTTCAAGGAAGAAGCTTTTAAGAAGTTTTCTTTCATTATTATAAATTAGAAGTTGGCCTTTGAGGACAGACTGGGAATATTGACGAAAGAATAAAGATGATATGTAATAGCTGTACATTTTTGCTGGCTGTCTGTGACCGAGGATCCTATTAATTTAAAATAATCTGAAACAAATTGGAAAAGTAATAATTTCCTCTTAGTCATGATTTGTTTAGAGCGTTTTGATGTATTGCTCACACCAGAGGTGAAATTTGTTCCAGTCCAATATTGTAATTCAAGATGCTAGGATGGTTGCAATTTATCTGGGCTTGAAGTGACTTTGATATATTTGGTTGGCTCCATTTTCACCCAAATCCTTACAATATTTTGTCACGAAGAAGCAAGTTTTTTTCTCCAGGGACATGGAATATCACCCAGCCCTCAACATGAATACCAAAAAAACATCACATATTCAAACAGAAAGGTTATCCAGAGATTGCAAAATGGTCGTTGCATCTCAGCAGCCGAATTTACCAAGACTGAATATGAAGAGAGGTTGTGACTGTGGAGGCCTAAAGAGTTATGTCAGGGTTGCTCCTTGGATGGTCCCGTTTCCTGCAGTTGGAAGTCGTTCTTCCAAATTCATTATGTTCCAGAGCTTTTTTGTCGTAATGTAGAAACACAATAGATGCTACAAAGACGATGTGATTGCGACTAATAACTTTTATGACGAATCTACGTCACTCGTCACGCAATATGTAAATTACTTAAAAGTTGCTCACCATCAAAAACATTTTCTTCTACCACTATTTTTCTGTACCATGTGAGGCGTTTCGAAGTAGATCTCGCAAATCCATCTTGCAAGGCTTTGAGCTACGGAGTGGTTGAACCAATCAGCGGCCTTTAAGGAACGATTGGCAGCACGGTGTCTTAGAATAATGTGCCACTGATCCACTTTGTGTCGTCATATCATTAAGATCATAACTTTGAGTATCAAGTTGGAAAAAAGTGCCTCCTCCCACTCCCAAGTGTGTAACAGGTGGTTTCCTGTTCTTCCCATTCTGTCGACGCTTCACAATTTGCCTGAAATCTGGAGTCTGAAAAAGTCGACTTAGGGGCGAAAGACAATCACATCCAACTTAAGTTACATCAAACTATATAATTAAGGGATGATGTGTCTGTCATACGAGCAGCAGCAGGGGAGCAGCGAGGCACTTTTCCTCATCATTTCCAGACTTTAACCCGCTCTTATCAGGACTTCGCCTCAGATCCGTCTGGGTCAACTAACCCACTTAGGAGCCTTCCTTATCTAAGAAACCACTTTTCAACCAAACCTCAGTGGTTCCACACTCGGAGCCCTGCAGGTTTCCTTCCTGGCAGCAGGTTAATTACATTCACCTGGCGTCTCTGGTGTAAATCAGTCCCTGATTAGACGGCAGGAGTGAGAACCGGAAGGACCCGAGGAGGAATATTGACCGATTTTTGTCACGCCGGCTGCCGGCTGAAGCTTCGCAGAAATAACAACCTGTTTTTACACTGGAAGATGATGAGCTTTGAGCGTTGATCCCAGTGGTTTAAAGGGTTACGTCCAGACGTGAGTACAGACACAGCCAAGGAAAGAAACAATCCTCAGGTTGTTGTGTTCTGGTTTTCAGGAGGCCAAGAGGCTCGAAACTACTTAATATTTCACGAGGAACGACGCACAAAAAGGAACTCGAATGGTACCGAACATAAACATGATGATAAAGTGCTGGTGATGTGTTATTTCCGCGCAAATAATCAAATGGGAGGGTGGAGGCCGGTGCCGAGTAAATGCATTTGCAGACACACAGAGGCACAAAGCAGCTTTGTGTCTGAAGACGGTGGTGGAGATCTCCGCCTTGGGGACGTCAGTGAACATCCAAACACCAGCAGAGGTCAGAGAGAGAGCGAGACGAGAGGGAGATCCATTTCCATGTGGTTTCCTGATCTTGCCTGGTAATATTTAATGGTTGAGGGGAAGAGGAGTCCAACCCAGCCTTTGAGGATCTTTCCCTCCCTTCTTCTGTGGCTATTGCTGCCTTCTCTTTCTGCCTCCACCCGTCGCTCTCCGTCCCGACCATCCGTCCATTTAATCGTTATTGCTTCCCCCTCTGCTGCCATTTCGAGCATTTCGACGACCTCAAGCTTTTCCTCCCCGTCTCCATCCGAGCACTAACGCCGCTCGCTCGGTTTTCCATCAAGCACGCTAAACTTGTGTTGCTGCATGTCTGCTAACCCTTAACGCTGAACTCTAGACCAGTTTTAATAGGGGGGCCAGGTTGGGGCCAGCTTTTTTGTTAGACACATACAACCCGGAAAAAGGATAAATCCCTCATTCAGACAAAGCAGTGTTTACAATTTCAGCAATTTTGATTGGGTAGTAAACTGCTGAGACACTTTATTTCTGCCTTTCCTTCAGAACAAAATCATTGCAAGAAATCTGTCATTGTATTATTGATGCAGACTCCCTGTCAGGGGGGCCACAGGGGGGTCCAGACTCAGAGTTACGGGGGCACTGGCCCCTGTTGGCCCCTCCTAGAACCGCCCCTGCAGCAGGCTAACATATGCAAGTTTATCCGGTTTTGATGTTTAATTGGCACCATTTTTAAGGAAGGCATACTGGTACTCACTTGAGTCGTCCAAGTCCTGCTAGTTACCTTGTAGATTCAGATTATTTCACTCTGCAGGTGGAACTGTTTTCCAAGCCGACGGAGATCAGGACTGTGTGTTTACGTCATTGATGCTTGTGCTCAAACGCAGTCAAGGATGGACACTTTCCAATAAGTTTAACTTATATTTAGATGTCGACCATATTGCCTCTGCCTGCCTTTGCTTTTTATGCTCACCCCAAAGAAGTCAGAAAAATGCGCTACTTGTTTGTACATTTTGATGCTAACACTGACACGCGAGTCAGAGTTTGAATGCAGGACTTTTACTTGAAGGCTTACGGAGCATTTTGGCGAACATTAGCTAATTAGCTCGCTAACAAAATCACCGGTAGAAAAAAAACGAAAATTCCTGTTTATGTTCATTAAACGAACACGAATTTTGAGCGGTAACGTTAGCTTGAACTGCTTGTCAACGTTCCAACGGCATTGTGCAACTGCACAGGTCTTTTGACGTACGTGGCAACAGTAACTAAGGGGAGCGGGGGCCTAGCGACCTGTCAGCGTTCTTCATAGGTGCCATTTTTCTGTCCTTGTGGAAGCATTTGGTCCCCAAAACACGTTAAAAGGGAGATTTATATCCTCTGGCTTGTTTTGTCTTCTTGCTCCATCTTCATTTCCCCACCTCCTGTTATCTTCATTATTTTTGGATGGGGACGTGTTTGCGTGTCGTTCAGGGGGGTTCGTGTCTCCGGGGCTTTCTCTGTGACACCTATCAGTTCGCATCAGTCTCTCGGCGGCAGGAAAGGCCAGCTGGTTACTGATCTGCTCGATTGTCTCCCTTCATTCCCCTCTGAAGGGATTTCAGAGGAAGCCTCGGCCCGGCTCATTCTCCGATGACACGCTGAGCTATAATCCCATAATTTATTTTCCGAGGGATATTCTAATACGAGATATCACAGAGGAGCTCTCAGTCTCTGAAGTGATACTGTAGGAGTAGTAGAGTAATCTGACATCATCAGAGGTAAAAATACCACAAAGTGCGAGACACTGTAAGTCCCTGTGGGGATATTACACACAGCTGTACAAACACTGATTCACAGGGAACAGAAAGCAATAATACAATTTGTTATGAGGGACAAGTTCTGCAAAGAATATGATGGGATAACATTATATATAACCAAGGCCTGTGCAGAGTCATTGTCAGGTTTAATTAAACCACAGACATGATTTCTAGTTTAATTAATGGCTATCATCATAACTGTTTTCAAGATTTAAATAACTTGATTAATAGCGGACTCGTGATTAGACTATTTAAAACACTGCTTTTTCATTTTTTTTGGTGGTACGCCAACTTCTCTTAAAGCAGCCAGAAAACCTCCTGAAAGATGAACCACCCCTCCTCCCTCCCTTGACTTTGATACACTGGCTTAGGGACGTAAAGTAATTTATTTGACAGTTTTGGTGTCACATCTTGTAAGGTTTTATTCGTAGCATGCCGCATTTAAGAGTTCACATTTTGGGGAAATTTTTCTCTATCTGGAAAAAACATCTCCGTAGATGCATTCTATCCATTCTCCTGTTTAAAACTGGCCTGTTTAGCATACAGGCCCAGACACTCTGAGCAAAGATTGGACACTTTATAAG